>NW_027045508.1:0-30007 GCF_025399875.1 Dalotia coriaria
GATACTTTTTCGACGATTTTCAAAAATAAATATCTCTTAAACTAAACGAGCTAACTACCAACAAATTGTTGATTATGAAAGATTGGAAAATTCTCTATCAGATAAAAATATAAAATAATTATATTTTCTACAGTAAAAGGTCGAAAAACGCGACTAAAAGTGCTAAAAGTGACATTTATCAATTTTGCCCATTTTATTCAATCGCGAATATCTCGTAAACTAAAAGAGATAAATAGGATCTGATCGCAGCGTCTTAATCTACGAACTATTCTCTATCAGATAGGATAGTTAAAACGGAAATCTGAGAGATGAAATTTTCATTCTTAAGAAAAAATTGCCAAGGGGGTGCTTGATACTTTTTTCGACGATTTTCAAAAATATCTTCTAAACTAAACGAGCTAACTACCAACAAATTGTTGATTATGAAACATAGGAAAATTCTCTATCAGATAAAAATATAAAATAATTTATATTTTCTACAGTAAAGTTGTCGAAAATGCGACGAAAAGCGCTAAAAAAGCATTTATCAATTTTACCCATTTTATCTAATCGCGAATATCTCTCGTAAACTGGGGTATATTAAATAGGATTCACCGCAGCGTCTTCTTAATCTACGGAAAATGCTTTATGCATAGCTACCAAAACGAGAATCTGAGAGAGAAATAATTTTTAACCCTCAAAGAAAAAATGGGCAAGGGGCAAGTGCGGGTGCTTGATACTTTTTTCTTTAATCTCATTTTTACGCGAATATTCTAAACTAAAAGAGATAGCAACCAGCGGATTGTAAAAGATCGAAAAATGCAATCAAATGTGATCAAAAGTGACATTTTTCAATTTTTACCCCACGAAAATTTTTCACCATAAGAAGTTAGAATTACACAACTCGAATTTTAATTTTTGATTTGTTACATAATCTTAATTGCGGAACTACTATTTGGAACATTTAGAGATCGCACTTATCTGAACTAAAAATCATAAAATAGAATTGTATTCTTTATTTCTATATTTATTAGCAAACGTGGGCGTTTGATACCAAAATTGTGTTTGTTTTTAACACAATTTACACTTTCTTATCGAATGCCCGTAGGTTACCATTGCCACCGCTTCCACGCTGTGCATCGCTTGTCACGTCTTTATGGTGCTACGCTGTGTTCACCCACTTACAAAACGAACGCATGAAAGCTCCAAGACGCTTCGCAATGGCGAAGTTATGGATCGGCCTTTTAAGTGGTATTCTCCTGTGCCTCATCTGTAACTTGCCTAAAGTCGCACCATTTAGTTTACTGCAGGTAACATTCCAGTTGCAATTACTTTACAGACGCTTGCCAGCGCGAGCTGCCGCGACTCATTGCGTTTTACCTGCGGGGTTCATGTTGTGCGCACATGGTCTTATTGGAACTGTCGCACCGTTAAGCTGCGCGATGAATACGGGATTGCAGCCGGTGCTGGCGTATCTAGATGTAAGCCGCGCGACTCGTATCGTTTTATCGGACTCTTATTTTCTAAATTTGCATTGTATTCGGTGATCAATTTACTATTTAATTGTGAGATGCATCTGCAGTGTTTTGTTAATGATTAATTGTGCGTTTAATGTCCATAATTTTTATATGTTTGCGTTTGATGTTTACATTCCAAATGCATATTGTTGCCATGATGTATCCCGTCATTAGGAGGTCCCTTCATACTTGAGTAAGAAACTTATATCTGACTTGCGCTACTCAGCACAGAAAGTTTGTTTTCTGTGATGTATAAATATAATATTATATTGTATGCAATGTTTCTATTTTAACTTATGCTTTCTTTTAATTGCAGTACTTGCTGTGCCCTAACAATCCAATGAGCACTGCATTGGTAAGTTTTTATTAAGTTATATTATACGGTCAATCAGACAATTTCTGCGTGTAATATAGAAAACGAAGGAAAACAAAGTTTGCCCTTTTTTCGATTTTTCCAAAACCCACAGTGGGAAACAGGTCATATCTCGGGAACCCAATGTCATATTTTAGTTATTTTTCGATTTTATGATAGGGCAAGGGTGCATTTTTAAGATGCACTCCTGATCTCCTGACTTTGGCTGCTCAGAAACTTCAGTGTGGCATTTAAAGATGCGGAATTAAATTCTATTTCGGGCTGTATTTGATTATTGCAGGAATTCGACCTACAACCCGCAAAAATTTGCATAAAATAGTGATTTTTCACCTTTTTTCGTGACATATACGAGGATGCATTTTTCGTGTTTGCACGCGACTTTGGGGACTCAGAAACTTTAGCATGGCCTAGAGAGATGCGGAATTAAATTCTCTGTTGGGTTGTATTTATTTGTTGCAGGAATTTCACCAGCAACCCGCAAAAATTAGCATAAAATGATAATTTTTTCAACCTTTTTCGTAAATATTTGTATTTTTTGGGTTTGCACGCGACTTTGGCTGCTTAGAAACCTCAGCGTGGCATATAGAGATGCGGAATTAAATTCTCCGTTGGGTTGTATTTATTTGTTGCAGGAATTCAATCTGCAACCCGCGAAAATTTCCATAGAATGGTGATTTATTCACGCTTTTTCGTGAAATATTTGTATTTTTTGGGTTTGCACACGACTTTGGCGGCTCAGAGACTTCAGCGTGGCATCTAGAGATGCGGAATTAAATTCTCTGTTGACCTGGAATTCGTGCTGAAATATTTGTATTTTTTGTTTGCGAGGAATTCAGCGTGGCATCTAGAATTAAATTCTGTGTTCTGTATTAGATTGTTGCGCAATCCGCGAAAATTTGCATAAAATGGTGATTTTTACCCCTTTTCGTGAAATATTTGTATTTTTCGGGTTTGCACGCGACTTTGGCGGCTCATAAACTTCAGCGTAGCATATAGAGATGCGGAATTAAATTCTCCGTTGGGCTGTATTTAATTGTTGCAGGAATTCAATCTGCAACCCGCGAAAATTTGCATAAAATTGTGATTTTTTCACCACTTTTCGTGAAATATTTGTATTTTTTTAGGTTTGCCCGGGACTTTGGCGGTTTAGAAACTTCAGCGTGGCATATAGAGATGCGGAATTAAATTCTCCGTTGGGTTGTATTTATTTGTTGCAGGAATTCGACCTACAACCCGCGAAAATTTGCATAAAATGGTGAATATTACACCCTTTTTCGTGAAATATTTGTATTTTTCGGGTTTGCACGCGACTTTGGCGCCTCAGAGACTTTAGCGCGGCGTCTAGAGATGCGGAATTAAATTCTCCGTCGGGTTGTATTTATATGTTGCAGGAATTCGACCTGCAACCCACGAAAATTTGCATAAAAGGGTGATTTTTGTCACCTTTTCTCGTGAAATGTTTGTATTTTTTCGTGTTTGCGCGCGATCTAGGCGGCTCACTATCGTCAGCGCGGCGTCTAGTGATGCGCAATTAAATTCTCCGTCGGGTTGTATTCGTTAGCGATAGAAGTGACTCGATTCAGGGTACCTTACGAGGCCAGCGGTAAAAGTGACTCGTGTTCAGGGCACCGTATGAACCCGTCGATAATTTGCATGAAAAAATCACCCTTTTTCATGAAATGTTTGTATATTTTCGTTATTGCGCGCGATCTAGGCGGCTCACTAACGTCGGCGCGGCGTCTAGAGATGCGGAATTAAATTCTCTGTCGGGTTGTATTTGTTTGTTGCAGTAATTCGACCTGTACGAAGGACTAATTTTTGCTTGTTTTAGGGATTTTGCACCTGAGTCTGACATCGTAGAAGGACCATTCTGGTATCAGATTGTAAGTAATTCATTCCTTTATCATTTTCCTAAATAACTTTTATGATTATCGTACAAATTGACTCCCAAAATTGCATTTTTATGTTCGAAGGACTAATTTATGCATGTTTTAGGGATTTTGCACCTGAGTCTGACATCGTAGATGGGCCATTCTGGTATCAGAAATTTATGTTTATCGTCCCTCCAAAATTGCATTTTTATGTTCGAAGGACTAATTTTTGCTTGTTTTAAGGATTTTGCAACTGAGTCTGACATCGTAGAAGGGCCGTATCTGGTAGATTGTAAGTAATTAATTCCTTTATCATTTTCCTAAATAACTTTTATGATTATCGTACAAATTGACCCCCAAAATTGCATTTTTATGTTCGAAGGACAAATTTTTGCTTGTTTTAGGGATTTTGCACCTGAGTCTGACATCGTAGAAGGACCATTCTGGTATCAGATTGTAAGTAATTAATTCCTTTATCATTTTCCTAAATAACTTTTATGATTATCGTACAAATTGACCCCCAAAATTGCATTTTTATGTTCGAAGGACTAATTTTTGCTTGTTTTAGGGATTTTGCACCTGAGTCTGACATCGTAGAAGGATCATTCTGATATCAGATTGTAAGTAATTAAATCCTTTATCATTTTCCTAAGTAACTTTTATGATTATCGTACAAATTGACCCCCAAAATTGCATTTTTATGTTTAAAAGACTAATTTTTGCTTGTTTTAGGGATTTTGCATCTGAGTCTGACATCGTAGAAGGACCATTCTGTATCAGATTGTAAGTAATTAATTCCTTTATCATTTTCCAGATTGTAAGTATTTCTTTTCAAATAACTTTTATGATTATCGTACAAATTGACCCCCAAAATTGCATTTTTATGTTCGAAGGACTAATTTTTGCTTGTTTTAGGGATTTTGCACCTGAGTCTGACATCGTAGAAGGACCATTCTTGCATCAGATTGTAAGTATTAAATTTCTTTATCATTTTCCTAAATAACTTTTGTGATTATCTCACAAATTGACCCCCAAAATTGCATTTTTATGTTCGAAGGACTAATTTTTGATGGTTTTAGGGATTTTGCACCTGAGTCTGACATCGTAGAAGGACCATTTTTGCATCAGATTGTAAGTATTAAATTTCTTTATCATTTTCCTTAATAACTTTTGTGATTATCTCACAAATTGACCCCAAAATTGCATTTTTATGTTCGAAGGACTAATTTTTGATTGTTTTAGGGATTTTGCACCTGAGTCTGACATCGTAGAAGGACCATTCTTGCATCAGATTGTTAGTAATAAATTTCATTATCTTAAATAAATGTTGTGATTATTACACAAATTGACTCCCAAAATGTATGCCTGTGTGTTTTCTTTAATAAAGAATATTTTAAAGTTTTTCTAATTATAATTATTTCTGTTATTTCTACCTGATCACATATTCATATTTAACGATCCCTCAAACTATTTATTTTGAAAAGTGCATGCTAGTGCCATCTATCAATTAGAAACTACAACAACCGAAAGTTTTGAGCTTCGGTCCGTCGCCACCAGAGGCAGCACATTACTAGTTGCCGCGAAAACTTTATCAGCCTCCTCAACTTTCTGCGATCCTAATATTCAATCTTTATTTTTGTCGATTTTGGAGACAAAATCACACAAAATTTGGACTCGAAACAGTCGAAACTCAGGTTTTGGTATTCGGATCGCAGAAAGGGTGAGGAGGTAAGTAATGAAAAGAAGTGGTAAGTAGTAACGGCGGGAAAAATTAATGTTTAAAAATCTTTATTCAGCAAATTCGGTTTTCAAATTTTGAAGGATCTCGACAACTAAGAGGGCTAGAAAATTAAGAACTACATAATCTTGATCCTTGAAAAATTCTCTACAAGGTGGCATCATTATTGAAAAATCATCAAAATGGCACAAAAAATTTTTAGACAAAAGATTTTATTAAAAAATGGCAAAAGATTTCTCTTTTTTATGATGCAAATTAAAAGTTGGAATTTTTGAATTCTGTTTTCGAATTCTGATAGACAATTTAATTCTACATCAATTATTTTGGTTTTTTTTGCTAGCATTAACTGCTTAGGCCCTATTTGCAATTTTATAGAAAAAATATGTACCGACACAAACTGAAATAATATATATATTAATTCGGCGGGAACTGTCTATGTCCACTTTCTGCGTTCCTAATACTACAGACTGATGAACAGCAACATTTCAGCAAATTTCTCGACAAATTTTGTCGAGAAATCCATTGAAATTGGTCACAAAAATCTTTTGAATATTAGGATCACAGAAAGTGCAGGAGGCTGAATCTCCAGCAATCTTGAATAGCGGCGTAGTTTAGTTACTCGTGGATAGATGACACTAGTGATACCGTTTTTAAATTAATATTGATACAATATAAAATTGATTTTGAACTATTTCTCTTATCTAGCAGTGGCATTTCCATTAAAGTTAAAGGGATTTATGGATTAATTAAAGGAGTAACGATGTTGTGAGTTATGTTCTCCGTTGGGGACAAATAACACAATAAAAATTTATAGTTTAAAATATAAAACAACAATTTTATTCAAACATGTAGAATCACAAACTCAATTTCTTAATATATACCGCATTTTAAACAAAACATGCATGAAAACAGGATAATAATATGCAATTATATAATGCTCTTTTTATATCTTTTAACACATTTTAATACATTAACACTTTTAATACATAAAAATGATATCAATATGAGCTTCAAAATGTTGTAAATTCATTCAATCGTATTTGGAATCATCATCAACACCGGCAATCCAATCTTCAATTTCTTGGACACTATAAATCAGAATGAATAACAGAATAGTAAAATATAAAATATTATAAATTGCAAAAATATAACATACGTTCTGGGTATTTTAGTCCAGTTGACACATCCATCTTCAGTAAACATAGCATCATCCTCAATACGCACTCCACCAGTACCACGGAACTCCAGTTGGTCCTTATTGATAAAGTTGTCTATCTCAGGAAGCATTGACTATGACTAGCTTCATTCAACAACTGAAAAATGTTTCTGTAAATGAAATATACATATACATAAATTAAATTAATTATTCTTACAAGATCCATAAAGAAGATACACTCATTTAGGGCACCGTAGAAGGGTAGCGTTAACATTTACGTTAATGAAGAACTCATCGGACTCCATGGTACAGCGAATACTGTAAAAAAACATAAGTTAAAACAACTTGCATAAATATGCATACAAAACACGAAAAGTATCACCACTTTTGATCAATAATGTACATTAAACGCGGCAATAGTAAATAACAGCAACAAGGAAAATCTTCTAATTTTTCTCAATTTGTTCAAAAATTAAACGCGATAGAAAAAAACAGATTAAAAATTCTTAAATTAGGGAAAATTTTCAAAAAAAAATTACAATTCCTAGCGCAACGAGTACTACGGCGCAAAAACACAACTTTCAATATAACTCGCGTCACGGAATTTTCTGGCAATAAATTTCAATACAGGGTGATACAGAATTAAATTGCGCATCTGGAGAAATTTGTCTGAACTTATTATGACACCGCGTTCGCATGCTATATTAAAAAAACTACAATTCCTAGCGCAACGAGTACTACGGCGCATACACACAACTTTCAATATAACTCGCGTTACGGAATTTTCTGGCAATAAATTCAAACACAGGGTGATACAGAATTAAATTGCACATCTGGGAAAATTTGTCTGAACTTATTATGACACCGCGTTCGCATGCTATATTAAAAAAACTACAATTCCTAGCGCAACGAGTACTACGGCGCATACACACAACTTTCAATATAACTCGCGTTACGGAATTTTCTGGCAATAAATTCAAACACAGGGTGATACAGAATTAAATTGCGCATCTGGAGAAATTTGTCTGAACTTATTATGACACCGCGTTCGCATGCTATATTAAAAAAAACTACAATTCCTAGCGCAACGAGTACTACAGCGCGAACACACAACTTTCAATATAACTCGTGTCACGGAAATTTCTGGCAATAAATTTCAATACAGGGTAATTGAAGCATTTATTGAAGAAAGAATTCCACAAAAGATATCAATTTTCTAATTGCAAGAAATCAGGAAAACACATATTATGAATGATAAAAATTTTACCTACCAGGGTATCGAACACCACAAATCAAACGTGAGTAGATACTGAAATAAAGAAGGAAAAAAACATTAGTTACACAATTTCGGACCATGGGTGCCGGCGGAATGCTTGTAATAATTAACTCATGCATGTTATTTTCGGAGCGCTATGAATTCAGATAAAAAAATGCTACCACGTGTGTGTAATTTGCAAAATTAATATCCCTCAAATGAAATAATCAATTTAATATAAACCGTCTTAACTTTCTGCGAAAAAAAATAATTACACACCTACCAGTGTAACGATGAAGAGATTTTAGATCCCGGAATAAATCTTATCAACTGAAAACTCGTGCAGAAAGTAACAGTTACTTATTTATTACTTAAGAACACTCTAACCGCCACAACGCATCGAACAAAACAGCCACACATGCTCGTTAAGAATATTTTACAGATGACGAAAAGAATACACGACGATTAATAATTGAATAATTGAAGTCTGAAAACGCGTGACTAGTAATGAGACGCGACCGCGGACCACGCGGTGAAACGACTGCCGTGTGCGCTGCGCGTTGCCAGGTACAAGGCAGGTACGTCGCGTTTACGCGTCAGTCGAACAAAAAAGTTGTTTATAAACAAACGTAATGGTAAACATGTACTTGAGAAGACGAAAGGAAAAATTTTCAATATCAAAATTTCTCAGCATAAGAAAAGATTATATTGGTTTTGGGATGAAATAAGGATGAGGTAAAGCAGGAGAGTGTAATTTCCTAATACAAATAAGTAATTTCATGTCTTCTAATTGTCTTCGTATAAGTTTACTGTACGAGTATACCCTAGTTAACAAAATAATTGATGATCACAACCACGCAACTAATTTAAATATTCTCTATAAAATAAAGTATTAAAATAGGAAGTATTAGAATGAGAAAAAAAATAATTGAAAAAAATTCGTAACAAAAAATTCAAGAGGCGGTACGGCCCTCTTTTACCAGTTTTTTTTTTTCAATTCCGAATAGCACAATTTTTATTTTATATTTTATGAATACAACTCACTACCGGTACCTTCAAACGGTGCCCTGAACACGAGTCACTTCTACCCCTAGCCTCGTATGGCGCTCAACGGTACGTGCAACGTCAAGAACGGATTTCAAATTCAATATACGCAAAATTCACTATAAGATAAAAGGTCGAATAAAAGCGAGTAAAAATGCTAAAAACTGACATTTTCAATTATTGCTTATTTTATTCAATCGCGAATATCTCGTAAACTAAAAGCGATAATTAAGACCGATTGCAGCGTCTTAATCTACGGACTATTCTCAATAAGATAGGATAGTTAAAAAGGAAATCTGAGTGATGAAATTTTAAGTCTTAAGAAAAAAATTGCCAAGTGCTTGATACTTTTTTTCGACGATTTTCAAAAATTAATCTCTTAAACTAAAAGCGATAGCTATCAACGAATTATTGATTATGAATGTTTAGAAAATTCTCTATCAGATAAAAATAAAAAACGATTATATTTCCTACAGTATAAAATAATTATATTTCCTAGCGTAAAAGGTCGAAAAACGCGACTAAAAGTGCTAAAAAGTAACATTTATCAATTTTTGCCCATTTTATTCAATCGCGAATATCTCGTAAACTAAAAGAGATAAATAGGATCTGATCGCAGCGTCTTAATCTACGGACCAATCTCTATCAGATAGGATATTTAAAAGGCAAATCTGGGAGATGAAATTTTAAGTCTTAAGAAAAAATTGCCAAGGGGGGGTGCTTGATACTTTTTTTCGACGATTTTCAAAAATTAATATCTCTTAAACTAAAAGAGATAGCTACCAACCAATTGTTGATTATGAAAGATTGGAAAAATTGCCAAGGGGTGCTTGATACTTTTTTCGACGATGTTCAAAAATTCATATCTCTTAAACTAAAGAGATAGCTGCCAAACGAATTGTTGATTATGAAAGATTGGTGCAATTTCTATCAGGTAAAAATATAAAATAATTATATTTCCCAAAGTGTGTTGTCGAAAAACGCGACTAAAAGTGCAAAAAGGACATTTTGCAATTTTTGCTCGTTTTATTCAATCGCGAATATCCTCGTAAACTAAAAGAGATAATTAAGATCCGATCGCAGCGTCTTAATCAACGATTTTTTCTATAAGATAGGCTAAGCCAAAACGGAAATCTGAGAGATGAAATTTTAACCTTAAGAAAAAATTCGCTAAGGTGCTTGATACTTTTTTTCGACGATGTTCAAAATCTATATCTCTTTAAACTAAAAGAGATAGCTGCCAACGAATTGTTGATTATGAAAGCACTGGAAAATTTCTCTATCAGATAAAAAATATAAAATAATTATATTTCCTACCGTAAAGGTTATCGAAAACGCGTGACTAAAAGTGCTGCGCGACATTTGCAATTTTTGCTCGTTTTATTCAATCGCGAATATCTCGTAAACTAAAAAGAAATACTCAAGATCCGATCGCAGCGTCTTAATCAACGGATTTTTCTATAAGATAGGCTAGTTAAAACGGAAATTCAAGAGATGAAATTTAATCCTTAAGAAAAAATTCGCTGGCGGGGGTGCTTGATGCTACTTTTGTGGGATCGGTGAGTGTGGGTTATAACGATGCGAAGACACTTGGTTTGAATATCACGATGTGTTTATTACGAAGTTAGTGGTAATGCGCTCTATTAATGCGTACCAGCTTCTACATCAAATGAACTCGGAGAACTGACTGACGTGACTCAGGAACTACCTCGGTGTCCCTTTTATATCTGAATTTTTCACCATCTGGTCTTTGTGTTTGTCTGTTAGCTATTGTGAATAGGGCGATACGTCGTCTGTGACGGTCCCGGTAATTACCAGTAGTATACCAATAAATATGTCAAAAGAGCCTTGAGTTGAGCAATCTGTACCCAGACTGGCTACAAGGTTACTCTGTTCTTTCGTTCAGACTAAATAAATGTAGACTAAACATCCTTTGCCGACCGAGCGTACCAACACAAAGCCCAGACGATGAAATGTACCCCACACACTTTTTTCGACGATTTTCAAAAATTCATATCTCTTAAAACTAAAAGAGATAGCCGCCAACGAATAGTTGGTTATGAAAAGATTGGAAAATTTTCTATCAGGTAAAAATAAGAAATACTATATTTCCTAGAGTAAAGTATCGAAAACGCGACTAAAAAGTGCTAAAGTGACATTTTGCAATTTTGCCTATTTTATTCAATCGCGAATATCTCAAAACTAAAAGAGATAAATAAGATCTGATCGCAAAGCGTCCAATCTACGAAACCAATTTCATCAGATAGGATAGTTGTGCGAAAAATCTGGAGAGATTTAGAAATTTCAAGTCTAAGAAAAATTGCCAAGGGGGGTGCTTGATACTTTTTTCGACGATGTTCAAAAATTCGTATCTCTTAAACTGCAAAGAGATAGCTGCCAACGAATTGTTGATTATGAAAGATTGGAAAATTCTCTATCAGGTAAAAATATAAAATAATTATATTTCCTACAGTATAAGGTCGAAAACGACTAAAAGTGCTAAAAGTGACATTTTTGCAATTTTTGCTCGTTTTATTCAATCGCGAATATCTCGTAAACCAAAAGAGATAATTAAGATCCGATCGCAGCGTATTAATCAACGCAGATTTTCTATAAGATAGGCTTGTTAAAACGGAAACTATGAGATGAAATTTTAATCCTTAAGAAAAAATTCGTTAAGGGGTGCTTGATACTTTTTTCGACGATTTTCAAAATTCATATCTCTTAAACTAAAAAAGAGATAGCTACCAAACGAATTATTGATTTATGAAAGACTGGAAAATTTCTATCAGACAAAAATATAAAATAATTATATTTCCCATAGTAAAAGGTCGAAAACGCGACCAAAAGTGCTGCGCGACATTTTGCAATTTTGCCTATTTTATTCAATCGCGAATATCTCGTAAACTAAAAAGAGATAATTAAGATCCGATCGCAGCGTCTAATCAACGGATTTTTTCTATAAGATAGGCTAGTTAAAAACGGAAAGCTGAGAGAGATAAAATTTTTATCCCAAGAAAATGGCCAAGGTGCTTGATACTTTTTTCGACGATTTTCAAAAATTCATATCTCTTAAACTAAAAGATAGCTACCAACGAATTGTTGATTATGAAAGATTGGAAAATTCTTATCAGACAAAAAATATAAAATAATTATATCTCTACAGTAAAGGTCGAAAACGCGACTAAAAAGTGCTAAAAAGTAAAAATTTTTGCAACTTTTGCCTATTTATTCAAATCGCGAATATCTCGTAAACTAAAAGAGATAAATAAGATCTGATCGCAGCGTCTTAAATCTACGTAATCAATCTCTATCAGATATGATAGTTAAAAGGGAAATCTGAGAGATGAAATTTTAAGTCTTAAGAAAAAAAATTGCCAAGGGGGTGCTTTGATACTCTTTCGACGATTTTCAAAAATTCATATATCCTTAAACTAAAAAGAGATAGCTACCAACGAATTGTTGATTATGAAAAGATTGAAAAAATTCTCTATCAGACAAAATATAAAATAATTATATTTCCTACAGTAAAAGGTCGAAAAACGCGACTAAAAGTGCTACAAAAGTGATATTTTGCAATTTTTGCCTATTTTTATTCAATCGCGAATATCTCGTAAACTAAAAGAGATAATTAAGATCCGATCGCGTCTTAATCAACGATTTTTTCTATAAGATAGGCTAGTTAAAAGGGAAATCTGAGAGATAAAATTTTATCCCAAGAAAAAATTGCCAAGGTGCTTGATACTTTTTTCGACGATTTTCAAAAATTCATATCTCAAACTAAACGAGATAGCTAACAACGAATTGTTGATTATGAAAGATTGAAAATTCTTCATCAGATGAAAATATAAAATAATTATATTTCCTAGAGTAAAGGTCGAAAAACGCGACTAAAAGTGCTAAAAGTGACATTTTGCAATTTTTGCCTTCGTTTTGGCCTCAATCGCGAATATCTCGTAAACTAAAAGAGATAATTAAGATCCGATCGCAAAGCGTCTAATCAACGGATTTTTTTCTATAAGATAGGCTAGTTAAAACGGAAATATGAGAGATGAAATTTTAATCCTAAGAAAAATTGCCAAGGGGGTGTTTATACCTTTTTTTCTCGACGATTTTCAAAATTCATATCTCTTTAAACTAAAAGAGATAGCTGCCAAACGAATTGTTGGTTATGAAAGATTGAAAATTCTCTATCAGGTAAAAATATAAAATAAATTATATTTCCTACAGTAAAAGGTCGAAAAACGCGACTAAAAGTGCTAAAAAGTGACATTTATCAATTTTTGCCCATTTTATTCAATCGCGAATATCTCGTAAACTAAAAGAGATAGGTAAATAGGATCTGTTTGCAGCGTCTTAATCTACGGACTATGATAGAGAATATCAGATAGGATAGTTAAGAGGGAAATCTGAGAGATAAAATTTTCATTCTTAAGAAAAAATTGCCAAGGGGGGGTGCTTGATACTTTTTTTCGACGATTTTCAAAAATGAATATCTCTTAAACTAAAAGAGATAGCCACCAACGAATTGTTTATTATGAAAGATTGGACAATTCTCTATCAGATAAAAATAATAATTATATTTCCTACCGAAAAAGGTCAAAAAACGCGACTAAAAGTGCTAAAAAGTGACATTTTTCAAGTGACCCGAGTCACTTCTACCGCTACCTTCGTACGGTGCCCTGAACACGAGTCACTTCTACCGCTACCTTCGTACGGTGCCCTGAACACGAGTCACTTCTACCGCTACCTTCGTAGGGTGCCCTGAACACGAGTCACTTCTACTGCTAATTTTCGCATGTTGCAGCTCGAATTCTAATAACAAACAAATACAATCCGACGGAGAATTTAATTCCGCATCACAAGACGTCGCGCTGAAGTTAATCCGCCGCCTAGATCGCGTGCATCTCGAAAAAATACAAACATTTCACGGAAAACGGTTAAAAAATCACCCACGTATGCAAATTTTCGCGGGTTGCAGGTGAAATTCCTGCAATAAACAAATACCACCCGACGTAGAATTTAATTCCGCATCTTGGGTGTTGCGTCAAGTTCCGAAACAGCGTTTAAAAGTGTTAAAATTGAACGCGCAAAGCCGACGAAAGGATGGCCCGCGACGACTGCCCGCGGCGTCGTGCACAAATTGCAATAGACCCGATACAGGCGAATTAAACAAAACTAGAAGAGCAAAGCGAGGCGTGCAAAAGATGGCAACGACAACACACGGCAATCTTGGACTGCTATTCGCACGGCGATAAGAAAGTGTAAATCGTACTCAAAACAAACACAATTCTCGAATGCCAACGTTTGCTGATAAATATAAAAATAATCAAAACAAGTCTAATTCATGATTTTTACTTCATGCTATTGGCATCTATAAATAATACAGGTAGTGATCTCACAATTTAATTAATTATTAAAATTAATGATAAATTAAAATTCGATTCATGTAATTCAAAGATCTTGTGAATAAAGAGTGCCCGATTTTACATAAAATATTTAAGTGATATATAAATTAATCTGCGTTCCGTCGGAACCCAGATTTTACATTAAAATTCCTTTTATTCGTATAATAATGATAGAAATGACAATATTTACCTGGTAGCACATTGGTCCATTCTCCTCTGTTGATGACAAAAAGGTTTTTCACAAGTTAATTAATTATTAGCGTTAACAAAATATCTACAATATCTACCAATTTTGTTCAACAATGTACATTAAACGCGGAAACAATAAATAACGTTAGCATAGTTGTTACAATTAAATATTCGATCGATAATCAAATATAACGCAAATTTAAAAAGCAAAAGTCCGAAAAAACAATACGAGTTGCCCAAAACACGTCTGGAACCACTAGGCGACCGACACGAAACTGACTGCATCGATAGCACAAGCCGTAGCCGCGCAAGCAACGGCGCAACAGTTTTTGATAAGAAAGTAATGGGCAAAGCCGGCGCGTCGATGGCACGCGACCTTGTACGCAAGAACGAAACAAATTGGAAAAGAACGCGCAAGAAGTTGTATTTACGTACAACTAGCGACACCTGCAATTCTAGTGTTATTACAGATCGGTGCAGTAAACATGAGCGTAACCTTACATTTTCAAAGTTTACGAGTTTTTGTGATGTACAGTTATTGTCGTTATTGTTAACAACTTTTTTATTCAACATATGCGCCTTTCAACAGACGAATAACAATGAAACAAGTAAAATTTGTGATATAATTAGTGCAAACTTGGAGGACTTGCAAAACTTATCCAAAATAACATCAACAAGAACTGCAAAGTGCAAAGTTAACTAAATAATGGAATTTCTAGCAGTATTTTTTCTATTCCTATGTACACCCACGACTATTTACACCTTAAACTATACTTTTATAAATCTGCCAGATGAACATTTACGAATTTACTTCTCTCAACACAAAGATATTTCACAAATCTGCATAGAAGATCCAGATTGTCCATATCACCAATTTATTGATTTAAAAAATGAAAATACCAATAAATGTTGGGGCTATGAACAAAATTGTAACTGGCAGGAACAGAATGCCAGGCCACATTGTCCTGGTGATCACAGAGGTTGGGTGAAAACTAAGAAGAATCAAGAGGAAACATTTTTTACACAAGCTGATTTTGGCTATGTGAAGCAACAAATTGCAGAAACTCATGTATTATGTGAAGCTTTGTTTCCAATGGACAGTAGTTTAGAATGTTCAAAGCATATGCGCTTTTGTCGCGGCCGAAATTTAATGATTAACTTCACTGACCTGGCACATCGAGAAGAACCTCTAAGATACAAGATGGATGTATTAAAACAGGGACAAATTGGTGGGTTTTGTAAACTACATAGGGAGAGACTACAGGAGTATGCAGATCATTTAAGTCCACTGCAAAGTTGGGGACCTGAAATGCGGTTTTTTGATGAGATGACTGAGAGACCAATGGCAGCAAACAAATGTGATGTTATTATAGATAAGCCAACTTTTATTATGAAAATTGATGCAAGTATGTTGAGTATTTCAACATAAAAATATAAAATATTTATTTATTATTGTTATAAACTTTTAGCTGTAAACATGTATCACCATTTCTGTGATTTTGTGAATCTCTATGCTTCACAACATTTGAATTCTACACATTATACTGGTTTTGATCAGGATATAAACATTTTGATATGGGAGACATACACCTACAATTCTGCATTCAAAGATGTCTTCAAAGTGTTCACAAAGAATCCAATTTTGGATTTAAAAACATTCCGTGGTGAAGTTGTTTGCTTTAAGAACATTGTATTCCCATTGTTGCCACGCATGATATTTGGACTTTACTACAACACTCCAATCATCTACGGCTGTGAAGAAAGCTCTTTATTCAAAGCATTCGCTGAGCATGTTTTGCATCGTCTAGAAATACCGAAAAAGAAGCGGAAACATTCCAATGTTATTGTTACTTTGCTATCAAGAGAAACAAAATATCGAAAAATCATCAACGAAGCGCAGTTGATGAATGCGCTGCAAAATATCGACGAAATTGAAGTACAAAAAGTTTCTTTTACGAGAGATGTACCTTTTCTTGAACAATTGGAGATTATTAGAAACACTGATGTGTTGATAGGTATGCATGGAGCTGGATTAACACATTTATTGTTTCTGCCTGATTGGGCATCTTTATTTGAATTGTAAGTAAAAAAATTACTCTGTTTTGCATATAATATATTTAATATTTTTATTTAGGTACAACTGTGAAGATCCCAATTGCTATTCAGATCTAGCCCGTCTTCGCGGATTGAAATATGTGACGTGGGAAAAGGACGAATTGTTAAAACGAGAGTTTGATGAAAACGATCCGGAGAATGCGCATGCTGCACACGCGAAGTTTACGAATTACTCGTTTGATGTTGATGAATTTGTGCGGCTTGTAATGACTGCTGTTCGACACGTCGAGGAACATCCTGCATTTGAAAAGGATTTAGAGGAGAATTGTGTGGATGAAGACTGTACATCGAATATTAATCAAATCGCAGGCACAATCGAAGCTTTAGAATATGATGAGAGTATTGAAATTGATAGTGACTTTGATAAATTTGCAGAGGAGAGAAAAAGTGCAAAAGAAATGTTTAAAGATGAGCTATGAGAGTTGTAATGACTTTGTAGTTGTTGAATAATAGTAATAACATTCCAATAATTTTAACTAAACGAACAAAATTGATTGAATTTCCATAAACTTAGTAGTAATATACAAAAAATACTCATACTAAATGTGATTCTACTTAATTTAACTGATTTTATATAACTTATTGAAGTAAACAGGGTGTTTTGAAGCTCAGGTGCATATTAAACTATCAAATTGACTCATTCAATTAAGTATTAATTACGAATATATAATTATATTATTTATTATTGTAACAAATATAAAAACAGTAAACAGGTAACAAAATTAGCATCAGTGTTAATTTTTCTTAAGCAATATGTACACAAACACTTATAATTTTAATTTAATTTTCTTAGAAAATAGAAACGCGACGATCACGGAATTAATCCACATGTACAAGAGAATAATCACGAGTGCCAGTTCAGCACTCACGCTGGATGTCTTCATACTCAAATTAATCCCACCGGTCAACAAGTTAGCTACCAGAAAATACGTCAAACCATTGTAGTTAATTCCTTCGAAAAGTTGCGGGCAGTAAACAACCGCGTCGTGATTGGTATAAATAACATTCAGGAAACATTCGTAACAAAACAGAAGAAACGACATCAAGCACCCGATGAATAGTATCCATAAAATGTATGTACTGTTCGCCAAACATCGACTAATATTGAATAATTCGTGTAGAATTATTGCTGACAAAGCAATGGCGATGTTCAGAGTCAATAGTATCCAGAATACTATCATTTTTTGTTTGATTTTATGAATAATGAATCCCACAGCAACTGACAGGAAGTAAATTCCGACATATCCGAAAGTACTGATGATTCCTTCGCGATTTGCAGTGATTAAATTGTCCCTACCTACATCCGACCATACCCACTCTTCGATACCCAAAGATAATTGCGTTTGATGCATTGCAATCACAGCTACGCCTATTCCAAGGCAGGTTTTGAACGAAGGCGTTATTAATGTCATCAACACAGCGCTCAACAACTTGGCCACAGCCAGAGTAATAAAAAAGTTCCAGTGCACACCGTATTCATGCGGGTTGACATGATAGTGCGTTAGATAAGTGGTGACAAAACGCAACACACCGATGACTAAAATCGGCAGGACGTTGACGAATGTTTTCCTGATTGAATGTTGAACGCCGCGTATTTCACATGCGACGATTCCGTTTCCGTACATATAGAGCCCCACGCCCACATCCATTAGAGAGACGCCATATCTGGCTGTTTTGTGGAAGCGTGTTGGAAATATTGTAAAATCCACTGCTAATATTGCAACCACAGCGATTAGGTTGATGATGCTTCTTGAGTTTGTCACAAAATTTAAGATTTTAGTTGATGGTTTGTCAGATGTTTTTGTTTTGTAATCTCCAGCTTCTCTATGAGGTTTCTGATTGATTTGATTTTGAAACAGAAAGATAGTTATCACCATTACTACCAGCAGTATGATGTTGATGGTTCCAGGGTATTTGTTTAGCACAGTGTTGAATAAAACAATTGGCACCACCAATAAAACAAACTCCATGCAGAGGAACTTGATTGTTTTGTGTGGCTGGGTGATTAAGGCAGCAGACAGAGTAGTGCATATCACAGTCAGGAAGAATGATGGTATAACTTGGCCAAGTACTTCAAGAGCATGGAATAAATGCTCGATGCTTCTCAAATCCACCATTTTTGTGTAAATATTTGCGCCACACACTAAAATAAACTAAAATATGTTTCGAATTAAATGTTTATATTTAGAATTATTGCATTTTAGGTTAAATTTAGACTCACCTACTTGATTTTCGGATTGTTTTTAGAACAATTTCAACTGTAGTTTTGCATTTTTGCATAATATATTACATTTTTTATGTGGATGACATCGTTATCAACTACTTGAGAATTTGTGAGGGGTACCTGCGCTTCGTACGCTTCATGTTCGGTGTTATCACTTGCTGTTAGTGCCACTTTAATTTCAAATGCGCGCTGAATATGTACCGAACGTATTGGATGTGGCACATGTAATGCGTTGCGTGCGATGTGCGTACAGAGTACTTACTGTACTGATATTTATAAATGTTTGCGATTGGCGCAAAATGCCGATAGTTAGACTCATATAGGTATGGGCCTAAATACATATTTGTGGGATTTTTACGCTTTTGAGTATTGATAATATAGGTAATAACTTTCAGGATGAAATTATTTGCTTATATGTGTTATCACAATTTATACAAATACGCATCCAGCACACCTGTACAGATTGTACATAGTGCTGTAGATTATTAAAAGATTTCATAACAAATTAGTTTCAGCTGCGTTATCCGATATTAGTTAACTAATTGGTGATTTCGAAATGAAATTTAACTATTAAATGACTTGTATGCAATTAAAAAACTCAGAATTAATCAAAAACTTACTCATTTAAGTCAATTATATTTATTTACAGTTTTAAACGTTAAAAATAATTAGTTTCGTGAAGTAGAAGTGCTACTATCTTTGCATTTTAATGAAAAATCGATATTTTCTTTTGATTTCCGCTTCCAAAACGCCATTCGTTTAAACAAACCACGCACACTTGAAGTACTTTTTTGTTTTTCAACTGATTTGCTGCTTATTAACGAATTTTCTGAAACTTTATTTAAATTATCATCGACTTTGTTAGTTACTGACGACTCTGTGATAGTTTCTGAACTATCAGTAGTTTCAGCTTCATTGTAATGATTTTCTAAAATAGCTTGTATTCTATTATTTATTGAATCATTTTGATTTTCCGTGTCGATTGCTTGAGCTGGTTCCCATGATGACAGTGGTACCAAATATTCCAAACATTCTCCTTGCGATCTGTTCTCATTTTCATTAGGCACAACAAGTGTTACCAAGTTTACTAAAGAAGGACTTTCTCCCAGATGAGTTCCATCGCCAGGAATGACCGAATCATGCATTATGTCCCAGTTATTGTTTTCTTTGCTCTTTTTTCCATGACTATTTACGCGTTTGACGCGACACAAGGTGATCTCAGAATCGGTTGGACCAAAGTCTAAGTTACGTTGGTCTGAGTTTTGAACGAAAATATTATCTGGCAATACAAACATTTCGATTAGATAAGTCTAAATTAAAAGGATGTGGGATGTGGAAAAACCTCGAATGTCATCGGTGAAAGAACTGCCTGGAGTGGAATATGCATAACGGGCCATTCCTTGATTGGTTTGATATAAGGATTGTGGTCGAATGCAATTGCAAAGCGCATCATATTGTCCACTTTCATTGCGAGCGTCGATAATGTCTTCAATTTGCGTGTGACTTTCGGTTTGGCTCATTTTATTTTGCAATTTTTAGAATGAATAAAATGAATAAATTAGTAATCTTTAATGACTATACTACAAATAATTTTGACATTTTGACGTTGTTGTAATGTGTTGATTAAGAATAAACCTTAAACAATTCAAGAAACAATCAGAATATTTATTTAAACTTGTGGATTTCGATTAGGCAACTTGTTTTGCATGTATTACCGTGGTATTCATAGTTGCATACGGTTGCAATCAGAAAATATGCGGAATGTACAAATAAAACCTATATTGATACATAAATTACTATACATAAAATATGCGTTGAAAGCACACATTTGCACTATGTAAACAGGTTAATGTTTATTGTAGCACACGTCTTACGTTATTTAGCGCAAAATGGCCAACATTTATTTGCAGTGCTCCCTCCTTAACGAATTCATTCATTTTTGTCAACTGGCCCAGTTGACACATTGACAGCTGTGAGTCAGTTGCAAATCGTACATTGCCGTCATAAATTTATGTTCATTCTGCAACGAAATACTCAATTAATTGTTCTCGACGGTGTTAATTGTTAACCCAAATGTGCCACATCGCCAGCGCCTGTTGACGTCGTTGTCGGCGCGGATTTATTTCCTTACAATGCAGTTCTCCCCGTGTTGGCTACGGGTTGGCAGCTATAAACAATTAATTCGCGTTTGATAAGCGGATAATATCTTATCAGCGAAGTTGACTGCGACCACAACATCTGGATAACAAGTGCTAAAAACCACCAATATGTTCGCCTCGCTGAAGAACAAAATTCGCGAAGAGACGGGCAGCGACTTGTCGAAACTGACCGCAAAAATCACATCTTCAACCGTGCAGCGAATAGATTCCCTCCGAGGTAAAGGCTCTACATCCAGTTTAAACTCTTTGGTGTCTTCAGATGGTCAAAAGGACGACGCCTCCGAGACGGGGCGGAACGACGAGGACCTCAAGAAGAAAGTACAGCGTCTAGAGGCCGAATTTGTGAAGAAACTTGATGAAAAAGACAAGGAACTGAAGGAAATCTTGAATGAAAAAGACAAGAGGATAAGCAGTTTAGAGAAGGAAAAAGAAGAGGCTTATAAACACATACACAATCTAAAGGAATCTCTTAAAAACGTTGAAGGTAAAAAAATCACTTATTTTTAAATCAAAACTTTAAATTTTAATTTTTCAACAGATTTCAAGCAAAAATTAGTTGAAAGACAAGAAGATAAAGAACAGATTGAAAGTTTTCAAACACAAGAGTTGTCCAAAGTGAAACATCTAGTATTATTAAGAGAGCAAGAGCTTGAAGACAGGTCAAATCAGCTAAAAGAAGCCACGCAGCAATTGGAAAAAATCCGAAGTGAAGTGAATAGACTGCGACGTTTCGAAGAGCAACTGAGTGATGTACAAGTAAGTTTTTCTCTTGCTATTTTAAATCAATTGTTGAGTTGGGATAAATTGGGTTAATTTATGTACAGTTGTACTAACACCAAACAACAATATATTAACCTAGGTTATCAATTGATTATTATAATATGTACAGCAATCGTTGAACAATGAAAATGTTGTGGGTTGATTCAATCATTATTCATAAGGATATTTATTATGTTTCGTTTTAAGCACCTGTTTGTTCAATTTATGTATGTCATTATAGAGATACACTCTGTATATTTATTTTTATCAGCACGTCTTTTTTTACTTTTTGTTTGTGGGTTGGCCCACGTTCGCCGAGTGTGTTTGTCAATTTATTTTTCTGATAACAGCGATTTCCGCGCCGCGCACGTTTCGGTTACATAAATTATTTTACAACGCGGCGCTGATAATTACAGCTTTTTAGGTCAGGTGGATCGCAAAACTTCACGGACGAAACTGTAACAAGCAAAAGTTAAAGTTACGGATTTATTGCAATGAATTTCAACGTTTTTAAAGGAAAAACATTAAAATTATTGAATATTTTGCTGGGAAATCTATTTTTACTAATATTGGGTCTTTTATTATTAATTTATTCTTCTTTTATTCTATTTGTATTCTTTTCATGCCTGTTTGTCTTTTCTTTCTTCTTTTAGATGTTTTTAAACTGTTTTTCACTTTTCTATTATTTTTAATAAAGAATTATAAAACTGCGCAACATTTTTATCTGGATAATAAGCCGGCACCGTTCATCGTATTCGTGTGCTCACTTGTTTTTATTATGATTTGTGTTCGCTTAAAATCAGTACAATACGCTTCGGTTGTTTACAACAATTACACATTAGGAGGTATGTGCTTGTGGGCTTTATTTATTTATTCATTGAAGTAGCTGTCGCTAATTATTCTCTACATACAAACGAGCGGTTTGCGTTGTGATTGCAGGACGATTTGGAGAGTCTGCGACACTCGAGCGCCAGAGACATGGCCACGCTGGCGTCCGATTTGGCGAAAAGCGAGGAAGAGCGCAGACATTTGACCGATCTAGTTGCCATTTTACGTGAGAGGAGTAGCTCTGATAATTCTGATGAACAGTTTGCTGCTGAGAGGAAACTTCTCGAGCAGCGATTGGAAGAGGCGCATTTACACCTGGCTGATATTAAAACATCCTGGAGCGATAAAATTGCATCGTTAGAAACACAAGTACATAATAATAATTTAATGAAGATTTTTATAGTTTTTGGATGAATATAATAAATGCGGCGTTTTAGGTGGGGAGGTTGAGTCGACAAGCGGCTGAAGAAGGATCGGAACGAAGACGTGCCGTGGATGAGAAAGATGTTTTATTAGAGCGCGTACGTCAATTAGAATGTGAATTGGAGTGCAATAATCTGGAGCTGAATAACAAAGACGCGAAAATGAAGCGGTTGATAATGGAGATTGAAGAATTGTCGACGGAGTTGAAGAATTTGCGGTCAGAGTCCGAGGAAGAGGTGGCTTTTTTGCGCGTGCAAATCGTGAGTTAAGGGAAAGAGGGACTATTGCTTGTGATGCAAATCCAGTTTGATTAGATTAGTCGCTTTTGGGAGAATTCTGACACATTCCTTGAAACTCTATAGGTATTATTTATACATAGATGGTTATGTTTCCTAATTTTTATTCTAGGCGTTGGATGTTGTTACCATTTGAAATACCAATTTTATATGTATGTTATGATTTTATAGCAATACCGATTAAATATTACCATTTTTGTTATTTTATTACGTTGTAATACAGTTTAAGATTGTTTGTCGCAAGCAAAATGTTGTTTTTTTCTCCTTGTTTCAACCCGACGACACGAAACCAACCCACAAGACACTAATCGCCGCTGTACATATTTTTACTAATGTTCACAACTGCTACACTTTGGTTTTTATTTATTTAATAGTAGATGGTAAATGTTTATATGTTGGTGGTGTAAATATCAAGTATGACTTAATTATTTCGTTGCAGCAAAACACCAAAATCGAAATGAAGGCAGTGAAGAAAAACTTGGAGAACACCGAGTGTGAGTTGGAGAAACATGAAGATGAGTGCAGTAAACTTCGATTGTCTGTGGATTCCGAACATCAAACGAATAGCTCCCTGCGGCAGGTGATTACTAATTTGGAGAAGGACCTAGATGAGGAGAAGAGGAATAGTTTGAATGTACAACGCACGTTGACGAGGGTAACGGCTGAGAAGAACACTGCATTGTTGAGGAATGCTGAAATATCTCAACAGATGGAAATTGCTAAGCAAGAGACGCGGCGACAGGAAAGCGAAATGAATGATTTGCTAAATAAAATTAACCAATTAGAAGATGATAATAATAAATACAAAGAGAAGGAAACCAAGGGCGTGGAGCAAGAACTACGCAACACGGTGACGATTTTAGAAGAACAGTTAGCTGATAAAAATAAGGTTTTTATATAAACAGTGAATTTTTTGTTTATTTTGAGTAATAAATTGTTGTGTTTATTGTAGAATATAAAGACACTTCAATTACGCCTAGCGGACATGAAGAAAACGCTACAACAAGAACTGCGCACCACGAATCACTCCAGCGCATTCTTCGACAGCAACGAGTCAGCGGCAATTCTAACTCCTAGTCAAATTACAACGCGTAATCACCAATATACAGGACTGCGCAAGGACGACGACGACGTAAACTTCACATACCTCAAGCACGTTATCATCAAGTTTCTCACCAGCCGTGAGTACGAGGCGCAGCATTTAACCCGCGCCGTCGCCACGCTGCTGAAGTTTTCGCCCGAAGAGGAGAAGCTGCTCAATGACACGCTGGAGTGGAAAATGTCGTGGTTCGGCTCGCGGCCGAAAGTCGGTAAGGGTCAAACGTCCAAAGGCTTGCCACGCAGCTGATGGTTACTCTAATAATTACATGAATGAATTGAAATACTTGCACTCTCTCTGATTCGGAATCAATTCGGCCAAAGACACATCACGCAAATGATGGGATTTACATTCGAGAATAATTTTTACTCATGCAGCTTTGTTTTCAGATGGTAAATAATCTAGTAGGGCGAGGAATCTAGATGAATAGTACCTTGTACCGAGAGGGGCCGGATGCCATGCCGCAGGTTTGTTTCTCAGAGAATATCTAACATTTACATAATAGAAAATTGACGAATTGACGAATTACGGATGATAAAATTGGTAATGGTTGATGAGATTTTAACGAAACCTTGGTGATGCGGGTCCCCTCTCTGATTTCCACTTTTCTACCACATTTTTAAAACGTACGATACAGTTTAGCAAGTTCTCAATATGACTGGGATGCTTGTGAGACACGTCACAATTCCATATTCCTAAAATTGGGTACGAACATTCCTGAAAATTCAATTCAAATCGTTTGTAATAGTATTAAAGCTCTAGACGAACCCATGTAGTTGATTCCAACTGTTTCCTACGAATTGTTACTAGGTATTTTCGGTTTTTTTAACTTTTATCAAGTATATACTTGTATTTTTATAGCGCGTCAAATGAGTAAGCAGATTTTGCATCTAATTAAGTTCATCTAGTTTGTACATACTTTTGTTTTCGACCTTCTGGGCAATATTTGTACATACAGTTATGTTAAGACGACAATGCTAGAGTCGTGAGTTTTTCGTTTGACTAGTTGTGGTGTTCTAAATTCAATTAACCGAATTTGTAATCACGTGAAACTGCCAATTAATAAGTTGTAAACATAATGCCGTCGGTTTTGGCTAGAGTTTCATTTTCACGATGATTATGATTGCTATCTTGTTGTCTATTTATTATATTTATTTTCGAAAATAAATGCAAAATGTGTAACGAAACCGCGTGAGTTAATTTAATCAATGCATGATTTACATCCTGAATATTCCAAACACCTCAGTTTATAATTTCTTGTTTGTGTCAGGGTTTTTTTCTTGTCCTGCAGAGTTAGTTATTTTTGCTTTTGCTGGTGCTTCTGGAGTCACTGAAAGCACAGTTGATTCAGTTTTCTTTATTTCAGTTGTTTTAGCTTGTATTGTTTCAGTTTTCTGTGGTTCTGATGATTTTTCGATACTTTTAGCATCAGCTTTCAACTGAGTTATGTTCTTAATCAACATGGCGGTCTTCTTATCTACTAAACTCGATGTGCTGTTTGGTTTTCGTAGTGATGTGCTGCTTGTTTTGGTTTCTGCAGAAAATCGTTCTTTCAATACCTTATTCATGACTGGTTCTGTCAGTATATTATATTTTGTTGGAACTTTATTAGGCTCAGCTTTGATTGATACGCTGTCTTTTTCTGCAGGCTTAGTACTTGCTCCCATTCTTGTTTGATCTGATAATGGAGGATGTGTTGTGATTGATTCTGCTTTGTTAGCTGTCTCAATGGCATCAAGAATATTGGTTACTATGGGTTTAGTACTCGTATAATGTGTGATTGGTTTCTTTTCTTTTACTAGAGGAGCAGTCTGATGTTTTGCTTCCTGTGATGGTGAAGTAATTGTCACTGAAATAATGGTTCTTGATTTTATCGCATCCATTTTCTTATTAACAGTCATATTGTTTGTTTTACTTTGAGTAGCTTCCACCTTATCAACCTTGAGTTCTTCTTGTGGGGAAGCCACAGGTACTGTCATATCAGCTTCCATTAATGGTTGGATTTTTGATTCGTTTACAAACATTTGTGGCCGATTTGTTGTGGTCCAGATTAATGGCTTGTAACACATTAAGTTCTTATCAAAGTAATGAACCAAATCACCTTCCATGTTTAATCCCTGGTTAATTAAACGTTGTTTATCAACCTTTTTGAAGCTAGTAATTCAAACTTGGCTACGATTCGGACATAATGTGGTATCCAGTTCTTGGGCAAATGGTCAATCAGATCATCTGTAAACTTTTTCATATCCAACGTCTTCTTAGGATCTTCTATTGCAAGTATTTCAATGTCTTGCTTGTATCCCATCTGAAATAAACATATGGATTTAAGTTCAATAATAAAAACAGTTAAAATGTATTATTACTGGTAGACTATACGCAACACATCGTTTACTAGTAAACTTTGATGCTATGTACTCCACTTCTTCAGATGTAACGAGTTTATTCATCCAGGATTTATCAAGATGCTTTTAAGTGGACGTAGGTATAATTTTTCATCAATTGTTAATAATTCCCTGTTGTAATAGCCATATCACCTCTCTAGGATTGAAATAATTAGATATAGAAATATAAAATGGCGGAGTACCGTTACTTTGAAAATGTTTTGGATTGTTTTACATTTGGAGGTAAATTTTCACTTTCCGTCCACAGTTTGATTAACATTCCAGGTTCACCTGAAATGAATAATTAATCTTATTGTTTTATATAAATTTATTGAATGTTTTACCATATTCACTCAATTGACATAATCCATTTGCGTTCCGAACGGGAATGTTTTCCTTCCCAAATACTTTGATTACATAATGTGGGAATACAAAACTAGGAATTAGTTTTGGCCGGAAACCAAGTACTCCTATTTTGCCCTCAAAGTTAACTAAACAAAAATAAAATTTATTTTTTAAAGGTTATTAATAATTGTTTATAATTACTTAAATCAATGTCTTCCTGTGAAACATCATGCACCTCATACATTTTCGTCCCAAATCTGTCCACAAACTCCTGCCAATAATCACTTTCCAATCCAGTACCATACATTGCCCTGACAGGATGAAAAGTCTCTATTGGACTCACAGGACTCAGAAGAAGTTGCTTGCACATGCTTCCTGAATATTGCCCCACTGTACAATTGTAAACGTAACACTCCCGGAAATAATCCGAGGCGGAAAACTTGGAGCGCAGTACAGTGGATACGCCATTTGTAATTGAGGGACCAATACCCAAAATCATTCCGGATGTTTCATGTAATGGCGTTGGATTGTAAATCTTTTCAGAAGCGTTTAGATCAAGCATCATTGCGGTGGCACTTGCATTATATAAAAATCTGTAAGTATATACATTTAAAGATTTTTAAAATATAAATTTGTGTTAGGCATACTTTTCATGTGTGATGACAATTGGTTTTTAAAAACGGTGTCTTCCGGTGCGAACATATACAGAAGAGGATCGTCATGATGCACTTGGACAAAAACTTCCGGTAAATCGTTGTATTCCTTTAATAATTCTTCTTCCAACACACGAAATTCTGGTTGTTTGGCTTTGTGCCTCATTTGAAAGATTTTAATGCCTTCAAAGTTTTTATAAACGTCACCAAAAGCTATTAAAATAATTCATTTAAATTATTTTTGTTACATTTTTAGAACTAAATGTTACCATGCATTAATTCGTCATCAAAAATAATTCCCGTGCATCCCGATTGTTTGATAGCCTTTGTTAAACCTTTATTACGTAGCTCTGTACTTATAAGTGTTGTTATAATGCCGATGTTAGCCATGCCAAGAACAATGGCGACCATTTCAGGACTATTCAGCGCAAACATCGCAACGACATCTCCTTTTTGAAAACCGTACTTTTGCATTAAACGAGAGGTCCTGTTGGCGTAACTTGCTACATCCTTATACTTCCAGTTTTGATCATGTAGCTGTAACATTAGTTTATCTGGATGTTTCTTCTCTTGTTGTTGGAAGACTTTAGATAAGGTTAAGTTGTTGTTTTTGATACGTTTGGATAGCAGCCAACATTTGGAATACCTCCACAAGAACCTTAAATAAAATCAATGTGTATTATTTTTTTAACTTGTAATGACGCAATATTACGTTGAATCTCTACTAAATGTCTTTGATAACACATCCAGATCTTTTGAATGATATAGAAACAATGGAACAGCTCCAAAGAGCATGTATAACTTCCCAAAAAACGCAGACATCAAACCAATTGCTGTTCCCGACACGATCCAACCAAACTTTTTACTTGTGATGTCCAAATGTGTTTCGGATACTTTTGTGATCATTTTTGGCCCTTCTTTTGTAAGCTCAGACGGAATTGGTTTCAGTTGTTCCAGTTGATTTTCTTGCTTTTTGGGAACAGGCGGTGGCTGTGGTATAATTGGAGATGGTCCAGATTGCTTTTGGGGTTCTGGTGGTTGAAACTGTGAAGAAGAACTTTCCATTCGCCAGGATGTCCTTTTGATGTGTTTTACAAAAGTGAATTTTTGTTGTGATGTTGGGTTCCATGCGTGTATTACGGAATGAGAACGGTGGATAAGGACATTTTGGTGACTGAATACTTGTGGTAGTGTAAGGATGGTATGACTGGTATATTTATAAAATGACCGCAGGAACATTTTTAAGAATAGGGAAACACTATTTTAGATTTATATGAATTCTAGTTCGAATTTTAAAATTCGAATGAGCGAAATATATGTGACACATAAATTTCAATACAAAATGTGAGCAATGTCAGTAAAACCTTTAGCAAATGTTTTTTTTTTAATAATCGTTGTTATGATTACTTAGTGTAAATACAAATCAACAAGTATGGATTTTGTTTATAAAAAATAAACAGTGATACATAAGCCAAACTTAATGAATATTTTTTTAATTCTGAAAGAAATCATTAGTCAAATTGCAGAAATGTATTAAAATAATTTATTAATAAAATTTTGGTGGAGGCGCTTTACACACCAAGCGCAAACATCAACCCGTGACTAAAGCCTGTGACTAAAGTACTTTAGTCACGGTCTTAGCCGTCCGTGTTTAAAATACCACTCTTTGAGTCTCAAAACCGTGAAAAATTGGCGTTGTAAAGGTGGAAGTAGAAAAAAAGTTTATTAATAAAATAATTTAATAATTATTATTTTAAATTTAATTTTTAAATTTTGGCGGAGGCGCCTGTTGCTGTTCTTTAAAAATTATTATCCGATGTAGAATACATATAATTATTTAAGTTATTTATGCGCACGACACCGTACCATAACTTCCGCGTTAGTAAGTATTCCCGTTAATTCTACTTCCGCTCTCTTCAAAATATATTTCCGCAAAACTTTGCATTGTTTAGCAAATGATCACTCAAATGCAGCAAACAACCTGCTTGAATATCAAATGCTGAAATAAAAATAAATTATATCATAACGCATTATACATATCTACTGAAAACCAACTAATTAATTAATGTTATATTTTGGCACAGAATAACACCGAACAAGTTTTCAACACAGTTAAATCACGCCGGCAATTATCAGTGACTTTTTTAACGAGACCATACAAATACAACATTGTAGATTATTAAAATAACAAGTGA
>NW_027045509.1:0-74308 GCF_025399875.1 Dalotia coriaria
GTTGACCACCAGCATTCAAGTCTATAGTGATGCCGACTACGCGGGTGACAAGCAATCTCGACGTTCGAGAAGCGGCATCATCTCCAAAAACGCTGGAGCGGCTGTATCGTGGTGCTGTGAAAAGCAATCATGCGTCGCTCTGTCAACTACCGAGGCAGAATATATAGCTGCATGCGAAGGCACTAAAGAGGCAGTGTGGCTGAGCCTTTTATTTAATGAAATAAAAACGCTAGATCAACCACCTGTCCTTTACACAGATAGCGCAAGTGCGGTGAAGTTGGCGCGTAATCCGGAATTCCACAAAAGAAGCAAGCATATTGAAGTCAGGTACCACTTCATCCGCGAAAAGTAAGCACGTCAAGTTTATATTGTTCACTCATTTAAGTTTCTTTTCAATATATGTTATATCCGTTAACATCTTATTGGTTTTCATTTCTTTTGCAATAATAAACAGTCGATTAATTGAATAACATCAACAAAAACTATCCCCTGACAAAATACTTAAGATAAAAAACTACGACACTATAAGAAAGGATCGCGATAACTTTGGGGGAGGAGTAGCGTTTTTAGTCAAAAATAATATACATAATATACATAATACAATATATTTTTACAACAGCATGATAACAAACTAAGCCATTTAGAGCTATTGCAAATTAAAATTAATTCACAACTTACGGTCACCACTTGGTACCATCCCCCTGATTGTAACATTAACATTCTTGACTTAGACATAATATTCAAACAGTCAGGCAAACATATTCTATTAGACGACTTAAATTCAAAAAATGCATTTTGGAGTAAAAGTACCCCAAATACAAATGGCAATATCCTTTATAATTATATGAACCAACACAACGTTACAATAATATACCCAAATGATCCCACCAACTATCCAAATAACGGCAATAACCCATCTACAGTAGATATTGCTATTGCAAAAAAATTATCAGGAAAAGCAAAAGTTCTGCATGAATTTTGCTCCGATCATTTACCAGTCCTCTTTAAACTGCATAACATCACATACCCACAAGAACCAAATAGAACCCTTCTAGACTACACAAATGCAAACTGGGATTTATTCAGGGCAAACCTCAAAAGTAACATTAAAATACCGAGCGAAATAGCACAATTGAGAATATAGATCAGCAAATAGAGATACTAGTGAAATCTATAAAAGAAGCCATGCAGAAATCCATCAATTAAATTAAGCAAAGCAAAAATAAAAAACAAATTCATGTCGAGATACTATAAAAATTAAACACCGAAACGCGCTCCGCAGATTATTTAAAAAAAACTGGGACCAGGCTCTACTACTAAAATGGCAAACATTAAATCAACAAATAAAAGCAAATATTAAATATAACAAAAATTATGTATGGGGAAATAAACTTCAACAAATTACACCCAATCATAATTCTATATGGCATATTGTAAAATCTTTGAAACCTAACTCACAAAATAAGTTAGCTCCGATAAAAACTGAAAACGGCAGTTTCCAATTTAATAATGCAAATAAAACCAATATCCTCGCAAATCATTTTGCGAAAATAAGCTCTCACAACGGACAACTATTTACTCGGAAACAAATTGAAGTCAAGAATAAAGTTAGGGATTATTATCAAAAAGTGAAACTATAAATAACATACTATTCATTAAGCCAAAAGAAATAAAAGCCATACTTAATACCCTACCACCTAAAAAAGCCCCTGGTCCTGGCCAAGTTCAAAATATTATAGTAAAAAAACTGAACCAAAAGTGCATAGTACTTATCAATGAAACCATTAATTCTTGCATTTGACTAAACTACTTTCGCACGGTTTGGAAAAGCGCCATTATCCTTCCGAACTTAAACCAAACATGTCAAAACATTATCCAAGTAGTTATAGGCCGATAAGCCTTCTAAACACCCTAGGCAAAGATGCAGAAAAGGCTATTCTACAAAAACTGAACGCAGAAATTGAAAACAAACAAATCTTAATTAACGAGCAATTTGGATTCAGAGAAAAACATTCCATTATTTAACAAGTGGTAAGGGTCATTAACGATATAAAAAAATCTTGGAACAAATGAAAAATAACCCATATGGCTTGACATTGAAAAAGCGTTTGACACAGTCTGGGTGCCTGGGCTCATATACAAGCTTGTTCTCATGAATATCCATTCTCAGCTATTCAAGTTACCACACAGCTACTTAACGAACAGATCACTAAAAGTAAAAATTGGATGCAGCATCTCAAAACCTATGAAAATAGAGGCAGGTGTCCCGCAAGGCTCTGTCTTGGGACCTAAACTTTATCTTCTGTTCATGAATGACATACCAAAACACCCAGTTAGCATTCATTGAAAAAAAGCAAACGCTGCACTATCGCTAATGGCCAGAAATAGTGGTCTCAATATTAAAAACAAACTATTATTATATAAAGCCACACTGAGACCAATCCTAACTGTTCGGGCCAAGTCCGACAAAAGAATCGATAACGCGACGAAGTGTTATCATTTGCATTTGGCAAAACAGCTGCCAGGGGACAGCTGCAATTATATGTTTTGTTCTCCCAGTTCAGTCCAGACTGCAGCTGCATCATTCTTGCAACGTTAGCAGGAATGTCCCCATGATCTGCATTTGCTTCAGTTATAAAATTCATTCGCTCTTGAGCTCTTGTGCAAATTACACGGTAAGTAAATCGTTAAAATCAGCAAGAGTTTTCTTCACTGCCTACCTCATCCACTACATCACTATTTTACCTTGGAGCGCGATGTTAGACCGGCTAAACTCCGTCAGAGTCGCTTGAGCATCGCAAACAAAAATCGGGCAACCGTCTTCAGAACCAGGAGGACAAACTACGCAGGTTGCGCCCCAACACTAACCTGTGGAGCAATACCATATGGGCAAGTATCTCAAAAACCCATATCACAAAACGGTTACAATATGAAAATAAATGTTTAAGACTGGCCGTAAATGCGGAAAGACATCGAAGAAATGTAGACATAAGAAATGAAACGGAAATGATCAATGTAACTGATTTTACTCAGGACTTGAGTGAGAAATTCAATACCAAAACGACACTGCATAAAAATCCGCTGATTAAGAATATCACGATGAGAAGAAGAACAGATAACATAACGAATAAATATAAATACACATACGAACATCTACCAATCTTCTCTCAGACTTGGTAACTCTCCATTTAATCAATATAAGTAGGTTTCATTATGCTCGCCTTTCTTACAGAATTGAATAACTTAAGTGCTTACCTGATAAGAATAGTTAAAATAAATCCGATATGGATATATAATATAAAAATTGTATGTTAAGCTGTTTGTGTTAGGTTAACAATAGGCATGCATAGGCAAGCATAGCATGTTTTGAATTTTTTTTACACCGTGTATGTATATGTATATTGCTATTAAGAACATGTAAATAAAAAGTTTATTAATCTAAAAAAAAAAATGTAATAACGCGAAGGCCGCGGGTTCGACCCCCTCTTGGGCCACATTATTTTGGACATACATTCAAAGTTGCCGCCTCCAGTGCTGTCCCATTATGAGGTTGTAATGCAATCCTATAACAACTCAATTGTTATAACACATATAAATAAGAGTAAAATATAATAATATTACAACATAAACATAAAGCTTTCCAAGCATATAAAAATTTTTAATTTAATTAACAATATTATTAATAATTTGATAATGCAATAAAGCAAGACGAACCAGATGATTGTTTCGTTATTTCACATTTCATTGATTGCTGTAATTGTGGTGTCAAATATTTTGTCATGCAGCGCACAGAATAATCCTGAATATGTTTGCGATTTTGTCTGTATCGAAGAGTGTCTACAAATTCCAGCAACTTGGGTGCTGGCACAACCCTCCCTTACCTCACCTCACCATACCTTACCATACCTCACCTTACCTAGCCAACCGCCCTCCCAAGCCATTACCTTACCATTCCTTACCTTGTCCACCGCCCTCCCTTACCTTTCCTCACCATCCCTTACCTTACCTTGCCCACCGCCCTCCCAAACTTTTACCATAGCTTTCCATACCTCACCTTGCCTCACCATACCATACCGTACCCAATCGCCCACCGTTCAAGTATGCTGGGCTGTATTAATTTTTGGTAAAACAATTATTTGTTTTGTATTGCTAAAAGTAGTAAAAGCTCGATGAACTGCTGCTCAGTGCTCAGTAGATGCTTAAATTAGTCTTCCGATGGGATTTTACCTCCCCTGTGGCGTCTCCGCATTTTTATGCCACTTTAGAAATGACCCTTGCATTGCCCGCCGATGTTTTCCTTGTATGCTAGTGTTTGTAACGAGCTTGAACATTTGATTTTTTAGCCGTAGCAAATTTTGATCAAAAAGATATGTGTTTCTGCTTTGAGCCATTGTAAAGTTTTTGGGATGCAATTTCGTGTTTGCCATCCATGACACGGCTCGCTTTTAGGTGAGCCTGCTTTGAGCGCGGCTAGTGCTAAGCGCCCTGCCTGTTTGAGACGCTAAATTTTTTTCAAATTTTCTTATTAGTAATCATCGGACTTACCCTGTATTCCATTTCTACACTTATAGTTTCGTTTAGTAGTGTGCGCGCGGAGAAGCACGATCATGCTCCGAGATTTGAACGTGCGCCTGCGCATTCCGCAAGTCTGAGAAATGTGCCAAGCAAGTCTGAAAAATGTGCTTAGCCCGCAACTTGTACTCGTAATGGAGGACAAATCAAACGTTTAGGTGTGTGCGCATGTTGTGACACTTGGGTATATATTACTGGTACGTAAAATTTTATTATTTATAAATGATTTTGAACTAATTACCCAAGTTTATAATATTGCAGGAAAATATAACTTTTGTGGTTATCGAGGGCAGATTTACTATTAATGTGGTTGTAACTTGACATGTGAACATTCGATTTGTTTCCCGGAGAAAAAAAGTGATGAAAATTAAACAATACGACATGTGACAAAAGTAAGGAATCACAAATATGTTTTTACTGTTGCAAAAATAAGTTATTCGCAAAATAGATACAAAAGTTTCTTTCAAAAAGATTTGGCAACTCAAATAAACTCAAAAAATGAACTATATTCCATTTTGTTTTAAAATAATTAAATAAAACATATATTTGAATAGTAAAATATTATTGCTACTTATCACTTACTTGTTTATCAAGTCTATATTTAACATTAGCCACGATTGTCTCCTCCAAACTGGTAAAACCAACGGCCCATTACCTCAGTTGGTTAGAGCGTCGTGCTAATAACGCGAAGGTCGCGGGTTCGATCCCCTCATGGGCCACACTATTTGCGATATTTTTATAACCTTAAATTTCACGATTAAAAACATTGTGGCAGCGGTGGGATTCGAACGCACGCCTCCGAGGAGACTGGTGCCTTTTTTTAAGATTAACAAACTCTTTATTTACCTAACAAATCAAATACATAAAAAATATATATATACATATTGCAATATCTACTATATAAAAATAAGTCGGGTTTTCCTTCCTGACGCTATAACTCCGGAACGCACCAACCGATTTCCACGGTTTTGCATTCGTTGGAAAGATCTAGGGCTCAGAGAGGTTTATAGCAAAGAAAATTGTGGAAAAATTTTCACAGAAAAGAAGTAGGAATGATTGCGCCAAATCGATCGATGCACGATGCATTCAGCCAAAAATTAAATCGAGAGGTGCAATACAATGTTGATACATTGCAGGAATTCGTTCGAAACGATGTGCCATCGCTGAAAGAACAGCAAAAACCAGTATACGAAACATAAATGCAAGCGGTGGACAAAAAGAATGGTAGTCTATTCTTCCTGGACGCACCTGGAGGAACATGGAAAACATTTGTCATTTCATTGATTTTGATCACTACTCGATCAAGGTGTGACATAGCTTTGGCGTTAGCATCATCCGGAATTGCGGCGACTTTTCCAGATGCAGATTCTGCGCTTAAGTTGCCACTCAATTTAAACACAATTGATACTCCAACATGCAATATTGCCCGATCCAGTGCAATGGGAAAATTGTTGATGCAATGCAAGATCATTGTTTGTTGGCGGGCGAATTCAGGCAGACATTGCCAGTAATTCTCCGTGGAATGCCTGTAGATGAATTGAAGGCTTGCCTGAAGGCATCACCTTTATAGAATAACGTAAGAACCTTATCGCAAACCAACAAAATAACTGTTGGAAATAGAAAATTACCAGTTGATGCGACATCTGGATTAATTACTCTTACCAACGGCTTTTGCCGATTTTTAAACTCTCAATTATTTTTTATTGAAAATATTTTCTCAAACATTAGTGAAAATTATCAGAATTATGGTTAAACCAACGAGCAATTTTTGCCGCAAAGAATAATGATGTCCACGCACTGAATTTCACAATTCAATCAAAAATTGCTAGCGATTTGGTGACATACAAATCCGTTGATTCCATAACAAATCCCGATGATGTAGTAAATCAGTCAGACCAAAAAACAAAAAATGTGGTTAACCAAAGAGCACTTCAATGAAACGGATAATTTGCGAACACGTAAATCGCTTCGATTCAGTATTTTTTTTTTGGATTCACATTCATTTACCTACTGAATTTACTTAAAGAAGTTCAACTAAATAACGTTTCATTTTTGAAATGGAAGTGCATTCATTACTTTTGTCAAATATAATAAAATTTTTCGTTTTCAAATAAAAAGCAAAAAAAAAAACTCTTTCATCATCTTTTGATCACCAAACGAAATGTTACTGTGGCGAAACGTAGTTCGCCGGATTTCCTAATATCGTTTACATAAACTGATATTCATTATTTTTATTATATGGATCCAGTCTTAATGTATTACAAATTTGTACATACTATCTTCTCAGGCACTTGATTACATTTTCATCGTTAGAATAGGAAAATGAGCTGGGAAAAACCTATTTGGTTCCAGTGGGGTTTTAAATTTACCATGGGTTTGAGAAGATTGGTAATTGTTCATATGACAACTTGAACTTGCTAGGAGTTCGATGCCTGGTTATGTTTCGGATTAGGGTGTTGGAATGTTGGGTCGGTCGATGGTAAAATTTATTGCCGTTTTCGTAGATTCGTTCCAATAGAGGCAGAGTGTTACTTTGCCGCCGAATTGTTGCATTTTTGGTGTATCGGTTCGCATTTGTTGCGAGTCTTAAGCATTTGTTTTCAAATTGCTGTAGTCTTTTGCGGTACGTTCTGGCTATCGGCAATGCCCACGCTGGGGCAGCGTACTCTAAGAGCGGTCTTAGGGTGGTTTTGTATAGCAGAAATTTGTTTTTTTATACTCAATACACTATTTCTGTGCATTAGAGAGTACAATTGCATTAAGGCTGCATTTGCTTTTATGAGGATGCTGTCAACATGTTTTTTGAAAGTAAGCTTGCGGTCTATTGTTACTCCTAAATATTTTACTTCTGATTTTTCTGGTACTGTTTGTTTGTTTAGCACAACTGTTTTATTTTTATGTTGTAGTTTTCTTCTTTTTGTTGCTGTCAAAAGTTTGGATTTATTAGCATTGACATTTTTTTTCCACTTCTTGTAAAATTTCTCAACGGCTCTTAGATGATTTTGCAATTTCATAGGCCCAATTTTTTCATCATTTGATGCACTATAGATTATTATATCATCCGCAAATAATGCAAATTTGGTGTTGTTAGTTTTTGGCAGATCGTTAATGTATAGGCAGAATAGTATTGGCCCAAGGATAGATCCTTGGGGACACCTGCATTAATGATCTTCGTTGCTGACTTTATCTTTGTACTTTGCATATATTTCGGTCTGTGATAACTGTGTAAAAGGAAGATTAACCTTCGCTTGGCAGTTTCATTTTATCATTTTAAAAATCAACCCTTGATCCATACAGTGTCAAACGCTTTTTCGATATCTAAAAGGGCCATGTGAACAATTTCATTTTTTGTTCTACGCAAAGTTTCAGCACGTCGCGAGAACTCTTGCTAGCTGGTGTGTGGTAGAGTGTCCTTTTCAAAACCAAATTGCTCTGGCTGTATTAGTTTGGTGATTGATATTTCTTTATCCAATTTTAATAAAATTCGTATGCTCGGTAAGTTTTCCTAATGTGTTAAGTAAACTTATCGGCCGATAGCTGCCAGGATCTTTTTTGGTTTTAGAAATGGAATTACTCTCTGCTAGTTTCCTTCCACAGTGTGGAAATGCCCCTTAATCTGGAGAGTAGCATTGATTATTGTAGTGATATGAACTGTGGTTTTCGGGAGATTTTTAATAATTATATTTTGTATGCCATCTGGACTCGGTGCTTTTGTCGCTGGCAGCCTAATAATTTTCTTTAGTTCGCGTGGTTTTACAAAAAGTGGTTAGGAATCTCGGTTGACCCTTGGAAGCAATAAAATTATCTACTTTCTTCAGCAATTTTTTTCCCACCTGATAGTCATTTGATAGTCAAAGCTAGTGCATATTGATGCAAATTTATTAGCTAATACATTGGTCGATGTTGCTCGTCAGCGTATTCGTCATGAGGTTTTTAAGGGTGATACTATATTATTAGTGTGTTTCATGGATGCCAATATTTTCCAATATTTACGTTCACGGATATCGTTTTTAATTTCGATAGACATATTTAAGTATTTACGCAGAAAATTTGAGTTGCGAGTGCGTTGGTACCTCCGCCGAATTGCATTTCTGCGATTTATTTTTATGAGCGTTTGCACCAGAAACTCACAATGGGGACGTTTGCAAAATCGCTTTTGTTTAATGCATGCATTCATTGCCGCGATAATGTCGGTTAAGGATTGTACTGTTGTATCTAGGTCGGCTGGGGTATTGATGTTCTTGGGTATTTCCGAATTTTCAACAATTTTTCTCCGAAATAGATCACAGTCGGCGTTGTGATAATCCCATTTATAACTAACATCGCTTTCCTGCGCAAAGTGATGGTTAAATTCAAATAGAACAGGCAGATGGTCTGAACTAAGTTCGTTTACAACCGTGGCTTTTCCCGCAATATTTTTTATTAGTGCGACGTCCAGAGTTGATGGATTATTGCCATTGCTTGGGTAGTGTGTTGGTTCATTTGGATATAAAATGCATGCATTGTTGGTACTCAAAAAATTCATTACTATATTACCGTTTGTGTCGTCCGAGAAGCAATTCCATAGTTTATGTTTTGAATTTAAGTCGCCGACAAGAATTTGTTTGCCTGGTTTGTTTAGTATTGTACTTAAATCATTAGAGAGAATCGTATTATAAAATGTATTTATTAAAATAATTTTGTGTTTTTCTAGGATTTTACAATTTTGTATGCGAGTTTTACATGTTTCGCCTTGTGGGCATCATCAGAAACTGATTAGATTTGTGTTCTAGGGGTGTTTTGTGTGTCAAGTGTTTGTGTTGTGTTAATGTGTGTTATCGTTAGTGGTAGGTAAGAGTTTTCGGAAGTATGTCTATTCGATTTGAAGGCTCGAAACGAACTGGCTCCATACATCTCTGTATGTCAAAGTTACTCTGGTTGTAGACTAAACATCTTGTCATATTTGATTTAAAGCGGTCTACAATGCCCTTAGTTATACCTAGATTTATGACTCTCAGCTTGAGTACTTTTTCTCTACTTCCTCGAAAGAAGAGAATAAACCTTTTACATGGTACCCACAAACAGAAAACTTAATACGTGAGAGAATGAATTTTGTCGACGAACTCAAACTTCAACAGGCCCCCTTAAAAATCAATCTCTTACATAATTACAGTTTCAAATACAATACATTCAATATTAATTGACATACCTCCGTTAACTCTTTGTCTGGGACGATTGTTACTAATCGTATACATAATGATCCGACATTTGTCTTAACGATAAGGGAAACCCAGAAAAACCTTATCAGATCATGAGTAATAACAATTATAATATTTCATACATATTACATACATTTAATATTTTAGAAAATAATAAAAATATAATATTTCATCTACATATTATTTATCATTTATTAATCAATCTTCCAATCCCATTTTCGCTCTTAACTCCAGGAATTTGATCTTGGGTAGTGGCTTGGTCAGCATGTCTGCAATCTGCTCACCTGTTGAAATATGTTTAAGAATTATAGTCTTTTTCTCACATTGTTCACGGGAGAAATGATATTTTATGTCAATATGTTTGGATCTTTTGTGGCTTGATGGATTATTAGCTATGCTAATACATCCATTGTTATCTTCATAAATTAAGATAGGTTCTTTAGTTTCCAGGCTTATACCTGCTGCTAAAGTTTTTAACCACATTGCCTCCTTGACAGCTTCATACAGTGCCATATATTCAGCCTCTGTAGATGAACCGGCCACAGATGCCTGCCTTTTAGTATTCCAACATATTGCACATCTATCATATAACTTAAATAAATATCCCGTTGTACTTCTTCTTTTAGAATTTAAGTCGAGATTTTCATTTTCATTTCCTCCCCAATCAGAGTCAACAAACCCTGTAAGTATATTACTATATGTTCCCTGTACATACTTTAATTTTAAATTTATTGTACCTTGTAGATATCTAAGTACTCGTTTTAAGCATTGCCAAAGTTCTTGGTTATTTTTATTCATATATCGACTCAAAATACTTATAGCAAGAGTTAGATCGGGTCTTGTACATACCATTAAATACATTAGGCACCCGATAAGGCTTCGACACGGAGCATCGTATTTTTCATCGGATTCCAATGCCTTATAATCCAGATTAGTTACTAGCGGTGTACTTACTGGCTTACAATCTGTTAAAACTTTAACATTAAAAAATAATCATTTCTCTCTTGAATGCATATAAGTCTTTTAGCAAACAAATACTATAAGCATGAAATCCTTGAAGAATCACCCTCCGCCAATTTTTGACACGATCAGGCCACTAAATGACTCACGAAGTCACCGTTAGGGGCGGAGTCACGGGCTCCCCTCGCGACGACAAACTACTGGGGTGCCTAGCTCATTCGGTTTCTGCCATCTTAATCCTGACCCTTAATCGGTCAACGTTCAGATGTTCGTACTGAACTTGGTACATATATATATTTTGAACGAGCAGACGAGAGGCAATTTATACGAAGGAGACGAGGCCCGCCAACGCATTCACCTCAGCAGCCTCATTTGCCTATACACCGGGACCAGATAACCCAGATACCACAATCGCTCCATTACATTTTTTTGATAACTTGCACTGTAAATTAAATTCATAGCAACTTCCTAAATACATTTTATACACAATCAGCCATATTAAATTTATTTAATATTGCTTTAATATATGTGCTTTGATCCAGCGTTATTATATTATTTTGTCTAATAATTCTAATGCCTAAGAAGAGTTTTATTTCTTTTGAATCAAGCATTGAAAATTTATTCATTAAATAATTTTTAAAATTTTTCATTGTAATTTCATTTGCAGTGCATATCGCTAGATCATCCACATATAATACAATGTAAATATTTTTAGAAATATCTCCTCTATCTAGTATGTACATGCATGGATCTCCATAGGAATTTGTAAAACCTATTTCTTTAAGTGTCTTTTCAAATAGACCAGACGTTTTCAAACCAACATCTGGCAGCTTGTTTCAGGCCATATAATGCTTTGCAGGAATTTGACCTTGGGTAGTGGCTTGGTCAGCATGTCTGCAATTTGCTCACCTGTTGACATATGTTTAAGAATTATAGTCTTTTTCTCACATTGTTCACGGGAGAAATGATATTTTATGTCAATATGTTTGGATCTTTTGTGGCTTGATGGATTATTAGCTATGCTAATACATCCATTGTTATCTTCATAAATTAAGATAGGTTCTTTAGTTTCCAGGCTTATACCTGCTGCTAAAGTTTTAACCACATTGCCTCCTTGACAGCTTCACACAGTGCCATATATTCATCCACTGTAGATGAACCTGCCACAGATGTCTGCCTTTTAGTATTCCAACATATTGCACATCTATCATATAACTTAAATAAATATCCCGTTGTACTTCTTCTTTTAGAATTTAAGTCGAGATTTTCATTTTCATTTCCTCCCCAATCAGAGTCAACAAACCCTGTAAGTATATTACTATATGTTCCCTGTACATACTTTAATTTTAAATTTATTGTACCTTGTAGATATCTAAGTACTCGTTTTAAGCATTGCCAAAGTTCTTGGTTATTTTTATTCATATATCGACTCAAAATACTTATAGCAAGAGTTAGATCGGGTCTTGTACATACCATTAAATACATTAGGCACCCGATAAGGCTTCGACACGGAGCATCGTATTTTTCATCGGATTCCAATGCCTTATAATCCAGATTAGTTACTAGCGGTGTACTTACTGGCTTACAATCAGCCATATTAAATTTATTTAATATTGCTTTAATATATGTGCTTTGATCCAGCGTTATTATATTATTTTGTCTAATAATTCTAATGCCTAAGAAGAGTTTTATTTCTTTTAAATCAAGCATTGAAAATTTATTCATTAAATAATTTTTAAAATTTTTCATTGTAATTTCATTTGCAGTGCATATCGCTAGATCATCCACATATAATACAATGTAAATATTTTTAGAAATATCTCCTCTATCTAGTATGTACATGCACCGATCTCCATAGGAATTTGTAAAACCTATTTCTTTAAGTGTCTTTTCAAATTTTTCAAACCAACATCTGGCAGCTTGTTTCAGGCCATATAATGCTTTGTGCAATTTACAGACCTGATTTGCTTTGCCTTTTACACCCTCAGGTACTCGCATATATATTTCCTCTTTTAACTCACCATTTAAAAACGCAGTTTTTACATCCATCTGGTGGACTAACAAGTCATGTTGATTTGAAAATGCTATTAAAAATCTAAAAGATGAAATTCTCGCGACTGGAGCAAATGTTTCATCATAATCTACAAGATATTTTTGACTAAAACCTCTGGCAACTAAACGAGCTTTATACTTTAATGGATTTCCGAACTCATCGTACTTTATAGTGAATATCCATTTGCAATCTACAATATTTTTATTACTTGGTTTTGGTACTAAAGTCCAAGTTTTATTTATCATTAAAGATTCAAGTTCATCTTTAATTGCTTGCTGCCATTGTTTAACGTCATTCCTTTTTTCAATTTCCTCATATGAATTAGGAATTGGACATACAATGGTAAGTACTTTACTATCTTTATTCTGAGATGAAGAATTATCAGTTTATTTAATACTGTCTGTGTATCGTCAAGTTCAGATATTGTATTGTATGTATTTCTAATACTACTTTTGCTATCTGTTTTATTATTATAAAGTTTACTAGAGGGGTCGTCTACTGAGTTTAACGCATCGTTAGGGACTGCAGTTTTTCAACCTGAATCGACTTGACACCCTCAAGTACTTTTACTTTTGGCCTTGACTTAACAAAATTGTCTCATCGACAATTACATCTTTTACTACCACATATTTATTACTCTCCCCTTCATACACTCTATACAATAGAGTCTATACCCATTTGGCTCGTAATCTACCAGTATTCTCTTTGATGACTTTTCATCAAACTTATTTTTACTGGTTTTTGACATGTGCACACACATACACTGTCGATTCGAAAACCTTTAGGTATTTTAATTGTGATTTCTTATTATACCACATTTCATATGCTATACCCATTTGGCTCGTAATCTACCAGTATTCCCTTTGATGACTTTTCATCAAACTTATTTTACTGATTTTTGACATGTGCACACACATACACTGTCGATCCGAAAACCTTTAGGTATTTTAATTGTGGTTTCTTATTATATCACATTTCATATGGTGTTTTATTTGCATTCAATGATTTGGTTGGTGTCTTATCGATTAGATATGTTGCAGTTAAAACTGCATCACCCCAAAATATTATTTTCTAATTTTGCACCTAACATCATTGTTCGCACATATTCTGTAATGGTCCTAACCATTCTTTCAGATACACCATTTAGCTGTGGAGTTCGTGGTATTGTAAGATGATAACTAATGCCCTTTTTTACACATTAATCTTTCATCTCGTTAGATAAATTCTCTCTACCATTATCAGTATATAAATTTACAATTTTAAATTAAATCTGGATTCACTCTATGCTACATAATTTTTTAAACTTTGCAAATACATCAGATTTACGTTTAATTAAATATGTTACACAATAATGAGTGAATTCATCAACAAACAATACAAAATAGTTTTTATCATTTATTGCAGAAGGCGTAATAGGACCACTTACATCCGAATCGATATTAAATAATGGTCTTTCTATATAGCCTTTATTTATGAATTTATTCAATGATATTCGTGCTTGTTTACCGTTAATACAAGCTTCACATAAATCATTATCAGGTATTATTTTACCTAATTTCTCTAAGTCATTTACTAATTGCTTATTTCTGATTTTATTAAATTTATCTTTTTCGATATTACCCAATCGCTGGTGACATAATTTGTAATCAGAATCAGATGCAATTTTTGAATAATTGATAAAGCTTCTACTTACCGAAAATTCCAGAGTAAATAAATTGTTTCTCAGCTTACCAGTCATTACCGTTTTACTACTACGGCTTACTGTCACTCCAGAATCACTGAAGTTTATCGAGTAACCTGCTTGTTGCATCTTGTATCCTCTCGATTTATCAGATGATCAGAAGCACCTGATTCCAACAGAAAAGAAAGCTTCTTTTCTTCATTGAAAGTTTCCAGCCATAAATGCAAATCGGCCTTCTTCTTCCTGTGGGGCAGTCTGGATAGCCTGAATGGTTCTTGGTCTTTCTGCATTAGTTTTGGACGATATAGTTTACAGGTAGTAACGGCATTCATTTTTATAATGTCCTTTCTTTCCACAATGATAATACTTAACATGCTTCTTATTATTTGTATTTTTCTGTTTTGGTTTGATGATTCTGCCATGATTTTTCGACGTATTTCTAAACTTATTGAAATGTCGTTTCGAGTCATCATTTTTCTGCTCTATGCGAAGAACTTTTTTACTCGTGTCAACATTTTCATTCACAAGTTTGATTTCATGGTCTAATAATCGTGTTTTTACGAAACTTAACGTCATGTTGTCTTCCGATAAAGTCTCAATAGCCGTTATCACGCCATTGTAAGATGCAGGTAACGTCAGCAATAGTTGGGCCACTTTATCAACTTCTGAGACGGTCGCTCCGGCTGATGCTAACTCCGTTATCAAGGAATCAAACTGCATAAAATGCTTGCACAAATCTGTATCACCTTCTAATTTTAAGCTGAACAATTTCCTCCGAACACCGAGCTGTTTCGCGACACTTTTTCGTTCAAAGATATTGTCTAGTGCGGTGAAAATTTGCTTAGTTGACGATTCCGGTTTCACATAACTTAAGTATGAATCCGACAAATATTCTATTAACACATTTTTCGCGGTCGATTCCGATTTCTTCCATTTGTTGTCAGGATTCGCCGGGTCCGGTTTGTCGATCACATGAATCACTTCTAGTTCAGTCAAAAGACTACGGATTCTAAACTTCCATATATTATAATTATCACCGTTGAAAGGTTGAATGTTTCCTTTTGACTTTAAACTTTCCATATAATTTACTCTTAATAATTGGAAATAGTTAATTGTTTTCTCTTAGAAACACTTAGACACTTATTTTTAGTTTACACTCACTAACTTTTATTTGCACTTTGAAATTTGATTTTCTTTCTTTCACGAAAACTTGTAATTTAATAATTTCAATTAATCACGAACGTAACCTGGGCACATAACCTGTGGGAATTATGGATTTAGGTACCGGTGATTTTATTAAATAATTACGAAGTTTAATTGTGAACGATTGCCGTTTATTCAAAATTAGAGTTTTCGGAAGTATGTCTTATCGATATCAAGGCTTGAAACGAACTAATTCCATACAACTCTGTATATCAGAGTTACTCTGGTTGTAGACTAAACATCTTGTTTTATTTGGTTTTAAGCGGTCTAGACTGCCCTTAATTATACCTAGATTTATGACTCTTAGCTCGAGTACTTCTTATAAGAAAATTCCAGAGTAAATAAATTGTTTCTCAGCTTACCAGTCATTACCGTTTTACTACTACGGCTTACTGTCACTCCAGAATCACTGAAGTTTATCGAGTAACCTGCTTGTTGCATCTTGTATCCTCTCGATTTATCAGATGATCAGAGGCACCCGAATCCAACAGAAAAGAAATCTTCTTTTCTTCATTGAAAGTTTCCAGCCATAAATGCAAATCCGCCTTCTTCTTCCTGTGGGGCAGTCTGGATAGCCTGAATGGTTCTTGGTCTTTCTGCATTAGTTTTGGACGTTATAGTTTGCAGGTAGTACCGGCATTCATTTTTGTAATGTCCTTTCTTTCCACAATGATGACACTTAACATGTTTCTTATTATTTGTATTTTTCTGTTTTGGTTTGATGAATATTTCTAAACTAATGTCGTTTCGAGTCATTATTTTCTGCTCTATGTGAAGAACCTTTAAACTCGTGTCAACATTTTCATTCCCAAGTTTGATTTCATGGTCTAATAATCGTGTTTTTACAAAACTTAACGTCATGTTGTCTTCCGATAAAGTCTCAATAGCCGTTATCACGCCATTGTAAGATGCAGGTAACGTCAGTAATAGTTGGGCCACTTTATCAACTTCTGAGACGGTCGCTTCGGCTGATGCTAACTCCGTTATCAAGGAATCAAACTGCATAAAATGCTTGCACAAATCTGTATCACCTTCTAATTTTAAGCTGAACAATTTCCTCCGAACACCGAGCTGTTTCGCGACACTTTTTCGTTCAAAGATATTGTCTAGTTTGGTGAAAATTTGCTTAGTTGACGATTCCGGTTTCACATAACTTAAGTATGAATCCGACAAATATTCTATTAACACATTTTTAGCGGTCGATTCCGATTTCTTCCATTTGTTGTCAGGATTCGCCGGGGCCGGTTTGTCGATCACATGAATCACTTCTAGTTCAGTCAAAAGACTACGGATTCTAAACTTCCATATATTATAATTATCACCGTTGAAAGGTTGAATGTTTCTTTTTGACTTTAAACTTTCCATATTATTCAATAAGTAATAATTTACTTTTAATAATTGGAAATAGTTAATTGTTTTCTCTTTGAAACACTCAGACACTTATTTTTAGTTTACACTCACTAACTTTTAAATGCACTTTGAAATTTGATTTTCTTTCTTTCACGAAAACTTGTAATTTAATAATTTCAATTAATCACGAACGTAACCTGGGCTCATAACCTGTTGGAATTATGGATTTAGGTACCGGTGATTTTATTAAATAATTACGAAGTTTAATTGTGAACGATTGCCGTTTATTCAAAATTAGAGTTTTCGGAAGTATGTCTTATCGATATCAAGGCTCGAAACGAACTAACTGCATACAACTCTGTATGTCAGAGTTACTCTGGTTGTAGACTGAACGTCTTGTCATATTTGGTTTTAAACGGTCTAGACTGCCCTTAATTATACCTAGATTTATGACTCTTAGCTCGAGTACTTTTTCTCTACTTCTTGGAAATATCAAAACAAACCTTTTACATGGTACCAAATATTACCCTCAAACAGAAAACTTAATATGTTGGAAGAGAATGAATTTTGTAGACGAACTCAAATTTCAACAATGCGTTTTTGTGTTGTTGTGGATGATGTTATGTAGCGTGAATTATGTTGTTAGTGTCCGTAGGTTTTCTGTAAATGTTAAGCTGAATGTTGTTTTGTTTTTTGTTATGTTGATGTCTAAAAAGTTAATGCTGTTATTTTGTTCTGTTTCAGTGGTAAATGTTAGGTTGTTATGTGTGTTGTTGATTATGTTTTGTATATCTGTTATGTTATGTTGTTCGTGTATGATAAATAGTATGTCGTCTACGTATCTGTACCATTGAAAATATGTGTATTTTTGTTGTATGTTCCTAATTATTGTTTCTTCTGCTGTCTGTAGAAAAATTTTGCTAATGAAACCTGATATGGGGGATCCCATGGTAACCCCCGTGTTTGTGGTGTATATGTTGTTGTTAAATGAGCAATAGTTTTGTTTTAGTATTTGTGTTAATGCGTTTGTATAGTATTTTATGTGTGTTATGTCTGTGTTTGATTCTATCATTTTTTGTTGTATTATGTTTATTGTTTCAGTTGTGGGTATATTTGTGTATAGGTTAGTTATGTCAAATGAGTATAGTTTTGTGTTGTTGTTGATTGGTATGTTTTTTATATTGTTTATTAGTTCTGCTGTGTTGATGATGTTGTATTTGATTGGGAGGTTGATTATTGCTTCTAATTGTCGTAAAATAATTATTTTAATAAATACATTTTATAAACCATGGATTACGTATTCAACTTAGAAAATAATAAGAGAATCGTATTGTTAGGAGGGTTATACCAAGTTGTTATAGTGATGTTATTACTTATTTTTATTTGTAACAATTCTAAGTGATTTAGGTTATTATCTAATATTTGAGTATATGAAACATCTTTTCGGATAATAAAAGCAACACCACCACCATTAGCGTCGCGGTCTTTCCGTAGAAATTCATAATTTCGTAGTTTTATAGTATTTGTACTACAAATTTTTGTTTCATTGACTGCCATTATCCGGACATTATAATTCTCTAAAAAGATTTGTAATTCTTCCGTTTTGTTAAGAATTCCGTTGGCGTTCCAAAGATGTATTTGCAAGCTATCCATTAATGGTATTTGTGAATGATATGAATACATTAAATTTTTCGGCAGTTGTTTTTGTTCCAACGAGTCTTTTATTTAGTTCTTTGACTAATTGTAGCATTTTGTCAATGTTAATCATTTGGTGTAACTTGGAAATTTCCGCCATTAATTCATTGAAGTTATCGAAATTACTTTTATCATTTGTTGGGGGTACTGGCAATACATTACCAAGGTTACCATTTGGTGTCGGCAAGGGTATAGCGGAAGTGGTCATGTTGCATGCAGGGAGACTAGGAAAATCGTTTGGTCTATGCCCATAGTTTACCTGATTATAATTGTCGTTTTCTAGCTGCAGTTCTTTGGGGCGACTAGTGGATGCTGGGTTCCCCTTTTGCTTGTGGTAGCGCGATTTGGCGAGGGCTTTTTATATACTGTACATTCCTTTGAATTCGCAGGATGGGACTGTTGGCAGTTTCCAAATTTGGCAGGCATCTCCTTGGGCATTTTGCATTGATATGTAGGGTGGTTTTCCCCACACTTTAAGCAAACGTATCTTGCGTTGCAATTTGTGGTCGCATGGCCCCAATCCTGGCAGCGTTTACATTGCGTTAGATCCTTCTTATTTTTGAAATTCGCCCATTTGATTCGGGTATGACCAATAAATTTGTGATCCTTGTTCAGTTCTGTAACCGCATAATTTTTATTAAGCAGCACCATATAGATCGGGGTTTTAGTGTTTTTTAGCTTCACGACACTATCAGCATCAAGTTTTAATTTAATTTCCTCCAGCAGCTCATTCTCATTGAGGTCTGTGTAGAGGTTGTATATGATTTTCGCGTGTTTCCTTTCGTCTTTTGGGGTGAAGGAGTGGTAGTCAGTATCAGCATCTTTGAAATGTTGTAGTAATTTTACTCTATCTGCTTTTCCCTTGCAATAAATTGTTAATCGGTCTAAACACCACTTGATAAAGAATTTATCTTTGCCAATGACATCGATAATGATTTTTTCAAATTCCGTTGGTGATACCGGACGTTTTCGAATAATTATTGGAGGTGGCTTTTGTTCCTTCGCCTGTTGGGGTTCGCTTATATCCATGTCTTCATTTCCTTCCAGAACGCTATATTTGTTCTGGGTTGATACATTATATTTTGCAGGCGGAAGTTGTTCCTGCAGTCTCGTCGTGGTAGATTTGCGTTTGGCTCCTGAGTTTCCTGCAGCTGAAGATGGGGCGTCCGCCTTCATTTTCTTAGGGATGGGTTTGGTGTCTTCTATTGCTTGTTTGACAATGTTTAACAGTTTTTCACTAATTTGCGCCATTTGGCCACCATTTGATTTAAAATTACTTGTACCCAACGGGGTTGGGCACGATTCGGTTGCGGTATGTTTAAATTTTATTTTGTAAGATTTCGCTGTTGTTTCACTGTCGCAAAATTTTTAAAGTTCACCACAAGGGCAGTTGCTGCGCGCTCAGCTATTGCTCAGACACGTCCGTCACCCACGATGGTTGAGACGGAACTGAGACGGTGCCTTAAACCAGCGCCTTAGACCGCTCGGCTACGCTACCAGGATAATTTCCCGCGTTTTCCTTGAAAATTCCTAACCTAACTCAACGGTTAACAAACAACGGTTAGGTTAATTTTACGCATGCTTTTCTCATTGTTTTACTATTTATATCACTAATAAATTTGTATATATTAAATTGCTAATGAAACACGCAACTACATGCAATATGCATATGCAGCCATCCGTGTCTTGTAATTAAGAACCACTGGTAACAATGTAGAACGAAAATTACTTACTGTTATAAACAAAAACCTTGCTTGTACAAGTCTTCTGTAGCCGTGATCGTCTAGTGGTTAGAACCCTACCTGAAGTTCCGTCTCAACCATCGTGGGTGACGGACCTCAGGCCAGCCCTTGCTGTGGAGTGTGGAGTGTTTGAGTGAATATCTAAAAGTGAACATTAAGACTAAAAAACAAGTACAAACGTTACAATGCGCCACGGAGACTCGTGTCCCAAATACGAAAGAAACGAAAAACATAGTGAGTAAAAGTATTGTGACAATGGTGAATGAAAAGTTAGTGAAAATTGCCAAGATGGCTATCGACGAACCGGATCCAGAAGAAGAATCTAGCCGAGCTCTAAAGCGTAAACTTTCGACTGTCGAAACCGCAATATGTGACCCAGCAACTATTCAACGACTTCAAGAGCAGTTAAAATATAACGTGAGTACGAAGAACAAATTTAGCGTCCTCGAGGATACACCGAAAAATGTGGATCCAGCTCCAAAAAGTTCGAAACCAACACCGATAGTGATTCGGATGAGCCCTAAGTCGCCATCTGAATTTATAAAAACCATCCAGAGCACAATTGGTAAAGACAAGTTTTGGGTCAAGTTTTCAACCACAAGAACCACCCTTTATTGCAAAGAACACGTCGATCGCGCAAAAGTGATCGAACACCTACAACAAGCAAAAAGTGATTTCTTCTCTTTCACGCCCAAAGAAAATAGAAAATCTGAAAAAGTGATCTACGGTCTACACACAGATCTAGATGAAGAAGAAATTCTTGAAGAAATTAAACATTTTGCTGACGCAGATAGGATCAGCAAACTTAAAGGAACCAGATCACCAATCTATTTGGTCATCCTAAACAAAAACCAAGACATCAAAATTCTCAACAAATCAGTATGCTTTATTGGGCACACCAAAGTCAGGTGGGCTAACTACAAAGGCAAAAAAGAGATTCCCCAATGCAAGCGCTGCCAAGAATGGGGCCATTGCCACTAGCAATTGCAATGGGAAATTTGCATGCTTAAAATGTGGTCAAAACCACGAATCATGGAGATGCGAGCACCCCAGGGAGATGCCAGCGAGATGTGCAAACTGTCAGGAAGCGCATCCAGCAAATTCCAAAGACTGCGAAGCGTATAAAACGGCTTTGAAAGTTAAGAATGAAAGGCGGCTTCATACTTCTAGAAGCCAAGCACCAAGAATAACAAATCCCAGGGAAGGACCAACATCGCAACAAAACACTAATAGCGCAGTAAGTTACCCTAAATTACCAGCTGTCAATAAGGCAGCTTCCCTAAAACTAACACAAATGGCAAAAATGACAATATTAATGAGTTTCAAGAACTCATGAACGAATTTAAAACAATAAATGAAATGATCAACATAAATGAAATGCTACAAATGGTGAGAACGCTAAATAGTAGATTATCAGGAGTAACGAGTAAAAGCGAAAAATTCCAAATTTTTGCCAACTTCACCGCAGAAATTAATGGCTGAACTTGAAATTTTTCTCTGGAATGCCAACGGAATATCCAATAAAATAGAAGAATTGCAGGTATTTTTAGTTCAAAATAACGTGGAAATAATGGCAATAAATGAAACCAAACTCTCGCCCAAAGATGTAACAAAATTTAGAAATTATAATATGATAAGAAAAGACCGCGACAATAACAGAGGACGAGTGGCATTTTTAATAAAACGGGATATAAATTTTAGGCAAATAACAAATAATAAATTTAATGACTTAGAAATATTACAAATTAACGTAGGTAACGACATAACCATTACTACCTGGTACAACCCGCCAAATACTAAAATTTGCGAGGGAAATATGAGGGATGTATTAAATTCTCCGGGTAAACATTTGTTAGTAGGCGATCTAAATGCAAAACATATGCTTTGGAATTGTACTTCCAATAATTTAAATGGAAAAACAGTTTATTCATATCTTAACAAAAACGACACAAATGTAATATTACCAAACGAATCAACACATTTTCCTACAAATGGGAATAACCCATCGGTTTTGGACATAGGGATTAGCAAAAACATCGTTGGCAAAGCCACCGCAATAAATGACCTAAACGCAGATCATTTGCCGGTGGTGTTCAAAATAAGCCATAAAATAGAGCAAAATACTCAAATCCATTATAAATGGAATTACCCAGACGCAGACTGGAATTCCATTAGAAACGAACTTATTCAGGTATCGGAAATACCCACAAACATAAATTCAACATCTATTCTAGACAATGAAGTTAAAAAAATTACGGAAAGTATTGCAGCGGCAATGAACCAAACAATTAAAAAAACTAAAATTGTAACACGTGGACACCTTGAAATAACTACACAAATATTAAATAAAATTAAACGAAGAAACGCTTTTCGTCGAAAATTCCAACGAACAAGAAATGCAAGTTACTTAAAAACTTGCAACGACCTAACTAATGAAATTAGATATGAAATTAAGGAACACATTAATAATACATGGAACAATAGGCTACAAAAACTATCTCCGCAAAATAATTCGCTTTGGAATTTATTATCATCACTGAAACGGACAAATAACAACTTATGTCCTCTTCAAAACACAAATGGAGAATAATATGTATTTGGCAAATGTACTTGCTCTTAGATTTGCAGAAACTTGTACCTCAAATAACCAACTTACGGAGGAACAACAAAACATAAAAGAGGTAGTAGATGAATTTTTAAATCGTGATTTTTCTAAATCAAAGGTTAACTTCATCTCGCCTAAGAAATTAAAACGAATAATTAAGAATCTACCGTCGACTAAAGCTCCTGGACCAGATGGTATTCAAAACATAATATTAAAAAACTTGCCAAAAAAAAAATAATGTCTGGTTAACAACTATTTTTAATTCAATTTTAAAACTAGGATATTTCCCAGAAAAATGGAAAATTGCTGAAGTTATACCTCTACTAAAACCGAAAAAACCACAACATGATCCGAGTAGTTACCGACCAATCAGCCTACTAAATACACTGGCAAAACTTTGTGAACGGGCAATACTAACAATTTTAGAACGTGAACTGGATCCCAAAACGATCATGCCAGAACAATTCGGTTTTAGGAAAGGTCATTCTACCCCTCACCAGATAGCAAGAGTGCTATCAGATGTCAAAAGAGCATGGAACAATAATATAATTGTGCACATGGCTCTTCTTGGTATAGAAAAAGCTTTCGATACAGTGTGGATTACAGGACTTCTATACAAATTAATTAAACTAAATTTACCAGATAAACTAATACTTTTAATAAATAACTATCTCACTAATAGGTCGCTAATTGTCAAAATTAAAAACGAAAAATCAGCAAACACAACATTTAACGCAGGGGTACCACAAGGTTCAATCCATGGTCCTAAGCTATTTAGTTTATTCATAAACGATCTTCCAAAATTAAACAATACAAACATTGCACTCTTTGCTGATGACACTATCGTATATAGTGCTTCAGACAACGAAATTATAGGCCGTAAAAAATTGCAAATCCACCTTTCATTCATCGAAAAGTACTTCAACAAATGGAAAATCAAGGTAAATGCCAGCAAATCAGAACTCATTTCAGTTACTCCCAGAAGGAAACTAAGAACTTCCAACGACGCTATTGTTTTAAATAAACAAGAGATACCTGAAAAGACTGATATCAAATATTTAGGACTAAATATAGACAAAAAATTAACATTTAGAAAACACGTAGACAATATCTTAATCAAGGCTAACGTAGGCTTAAGTCAATTATATCCATTATTAAATAGAAATAGCGCACTTAACAAAAAGAACAAATTGCTATTATATAAGACCACGCTCAGACCAATTCTGGCTTATGCAGCCCCAGCATGGGCAAACACAATAGCCAAATTGCATTCCAAACGAATACAGCAATTTGAAAATAAGTGCTTAAGACTCTGTGTAAACGCCAGTAGATACACGCGAAACACAGAAATTCAAAGTCAATGCAAAATAAGAACATTAACTGAATTTATTCACGAAAATAGTGCCAAGTTCTACAACTCAACTAAACAGCACCCTAACAAATTGATTGAAACCATTACCAAACAGTCCATTACTAATAAGTACAAACTACCCTATCATGATAGTCCCCCTCATCTAATTATTGAGACACCACCCACCTAACTAGAAACAAATAGGTTTTCGCCAACTCATTTTTTTCCTATACAAAATGTGCAATTTCTGAATACCTGATTCTGGGAATATATTAAACAATGTTTTATATATGGACGATATAAAATGTATATAAATTTAAACGACCACTTGTTGATGCCGTATTTTAATATATGATGTGGAGCAAATATTAACTAGACATAAAATTTATAGACTATTCTACAATATGTATATATAATTTGTAACTGTATTTTGTAAATACAGAGTTTATTAATGTAAAAAAATATCACCCAACAGGCCCGGGTTCGATTCCCGGTACCGGAAACTTTTTAATATTTTTGAACTTACAAGTAGAACGTACAACTTTTGGCCTATTAAGCCAAATCGGTAAAAGCAACTTATTAGTATTGGCTAGCTGTAAGATATTTTTGTAAGGCTTCAAATCATACAGATCTAATAATTCATTCATCTATTTGATCCTACAGGTGTGAATTGCTTGATAAGAGGACCAAAACCACTCTTTCACGAATTGCTAGACACATTTTCGGCAATATGCTGCACACGCACCTACATCAAAAGTAGCTTATAAATAAAATTAAACATATTAGGATCCCAAATAATTCGAAACTAATTTCTTTTGATGTTACAAATTTGTTTACTAGTATACCTCCTTCTGAGGTAGTCGATATTATCTCCGAAAAACTTGCTAGAAATCGAGTCAATCCAGTTATTTCCAATGAACTTTTGTCCCTTTTATCTGAATGCTTGTATCAAAATTATTTCCAATTCAACTACAAATTTTACCAGCAGACTGAAGGATTAGCAATGGGAAACCCCCTAAGTCCGCTACTTGCTGAAATATTTATGGCATCTCTATAATCAAAAATTAAATCTTTAAATTCATTCAAATCCTGTCTTTATTGGTATCGCTATGTTGATGACATATTAGTTTGTTTTAAGGGTACTAATCGCCAACTACAATCTTTTCTCTCGGAAATTAATTCTTTACATAAACGCATCAAATTCACACTGGAAATTGAAATCAACAAATCAATTAACTTTCTCGACCTTACTATTACAAATGTCAATAATCAACACGACTTCAAAATCTATCACAAACCTACACATACAGATACAACTGTTAACTTTCATTCTTTTCATCCAGTAAGCCATAAATTAGCAGCATTTAGATCAATGATCCATAGGTTACTACATACTCCTCTCTCCAAAGAAAATTTTGATTTAGAACTCACGCACATCTACACAATAGCTCACAATAACAATTTTCCAAAATTATATATAGATAAATTACTCAAATCTAAACAATCATCGTTAGTTACCTCGCTTATTTTCCTAGAATCTCTCAAACATTAACCCTAGCATTTTCTTCTCTCTAACTTATATTTGGAAAATCTTCCGAAACCATTGCTAAATTCCTAAGAACGAAGATCTGACCGTATCATTCAAAACAAACAATTTCATAAGGGTTTACTTGTTAAAATTGTAAGGAACAAAGTATAGATCGAAAACAGATTCCGGTGTATATTTATTATCATGTGGTGATTGCCCTACAAAGTATACGTTGGTCAAACAGGAAGGTCTTTTAATGTCGGATTAAGAACGCATGCATAGTTTTCAAAAAATTCAGAGAGAGAGTCCAAATCCAGTCTCTATAAATCATTATAATCGGTATAGATGCAATAAAAATACAAATTAATCTAATAGAATCTTTAGAAATAAACATATCACAAAGGGATTATTGTTAAACGATCAGGTGAAGTTAACAAATCCCCATTGCTTAATTTACACCTTTTTAAAAGTAGTTCCCCTCACTTTTCCATAAAACTTTTTCTCTCTATAAATAGTCAAAATTTTGCACCTATAATATTAATATTCATCTGCCTGATGATGCCACAGTGTGGCAGAAACATATCTGAACTAGTAAAAGTTTCAGTGAAACCCGTAAGGTTTATCCTTTCTATCGACGATCAAAAGTATTTGATGACATAGGGGCATTGATATTAAAAGAATTTCCGGTACCGGGAATCGAACCCGAGCCTGCTGGGTGAAAGCCAGCTATCCTAGCCACTAGACCATACCGGAATTTATCCCAGAGAACGCAAACAAATTTAACATAAAAACGACTCAACACTGCAACCCATTAATAAAGAAAATCACGCGTCACCGGCACGATATCACAAAACCAATTAATAAACACAAATACCCATACGAATACCTACCAGTGTACAGATACGCTCTATGAACCTGGCAAAACTGCAAACAATTAGGTTTTAAATGCTCATTTTTTCCTAAAATAAAACAATCAAATAAAAGTGACCTGATTAGAAAACCAAATGTTATCGCAATATGTATAAGCGCAATTACCGACAAAAGTTTGTGTAAATTAGTATAAGGAAACAAACAAAGAAGCTGCATGTATAGCTATTCTTAGATAATTGTATGTGCCAGATTATATTTTATGTATTTGTTTATCTACATATGTGTAGATTATATTTTGTAAATAAAAAAGAGTTTTTAAATGTCAAAAATGTCGGGCGCGAACAGTACTTGGATGGGAGACCGCTTGGGAACTCCGCGTGCAGTTGCCTTTTTGTTTATAACACCGAAATGAGTATAGACAGTTTATAGCGAGAGTGGTAAAGGGAGTAGGATGACTCTTTAGGTAATATACACATTGCTAGTTTATATTTTAACTACAAAAGAATAGGCGAAGTAGAACTGCAACTTTCTAAAAGATTTCAAGGACTAATTTGTCATTAAATTTCTATATTAATACTACACTAATAGGCAACGGCTTATCTGCTTAATTTTTTTAATTTTATCCTGCATTTGCCACAATTTCATGGTGTTTTGTTTTAACAAATTATCCTATTTGCACTAAATTTATTGGCAAAATAAAAGTCTTGGTACTTAGATCTTCCAAATCCATTTATTATAGCTAGGTTCCGAGGTATGAACCTAAATATATCTTTAATATAAATACACGATATTGCAGCTTTGTGCCGCTAACACATTTAATGTCTGAAGATTTTCAAAAATGACCACCATATATGTATTACTATATAGACTCAAGGGTTATGTGTAATTATGGGTTAAGTATTGATTTTCACTTTGCTCTGTCTTTTCATATGTTTATTGTTCTATATTATATCTCAAAGACTGCCTGTGACTGCAGTGCTTTTCTGGATGTGGTATAGTCTCATGTTGTGTCATTGTGGCGGATTTGAGTGCCTAGATACTGGAAGCACATTACTTAATCTATTGGTTGGCCATGGATCGCTAGTTTGCATTTTACAGGTGATATCAAGCTCTTTGTTTTGGATATTGAAATTTTTATACCATATTTTCTCGCTGATAGATGGAATTGGTACAACTGTCTTAGTAAATGGTAGTAATCTTAGTAAATTCTTAGCTGAATCGATAGTCACCAAACCGATAACCGATGTGTAGGTTTCTCACGTCCTTTATTATGTTGTTCAAATTATTTTGTTGCCCTGGTGTATTCCTACTTCAATTGGTATGTCTAAGGTCAGCTTTTCGTTCACTCGTAGTGCGGTGGTGTTGTTCGCTCTATTGTGTACTTGTTTTGAATTTTATGATGGAAAAGATTTTATTCACTTTCTACGTAGAAGCCAATTAACAGTTCTTCATATGTATTAACATTTCGTTCTTTGAATGATGTTGTATTGTGTGATGAAGTTGTTCATACAACACTAGACTTTCACTTGTTAGTCTTGACAATTTTGGAGCTGTTGAGTTTGGCGCTCTTCCACTGGTGGCGCTGTACAACCCACGCCAAGTCGTTTAGTGGCTTCCCAGCCACTTTGTGTTCTGTTAGTGAGTCAGTTAGGTTCGTTACTTTGTCGGGGGTAGTGCTTTATGTAAAACTAAGCAACATGGGCCCAGTGTAAAAACGACTGGCTGCGTGTATTTTTAAAAAATTGTGTGTTGTGGACATAAGAACGGTTTACTCAGACTTCTGGTATTGTTCTTGTGCCTTACGAAGTCACATCGTGCTCCGGAGTGTCGGTGTATTCGATATTATGTCTGGAGCTTAGGCCTTTGAACTCGAGGACGCATGCAAAGGAAGCTAAGAAATGGCGGAAGGATAACGCTAAGGCGAAACCAGTAACGACGACCACGCAAGTATGCGAAAATGTGAGAAATCACTGAAAATTCGGGACACAATTAAATCATTATACGAGGCAAAAATGGAGACAAATACGAGTAAATATTTGTTGGGTCGGGCTTTGCAATACTAACGGTCAGCGAGAATCAGTCGGTTACATTGGTAGAACTTTATCGATAATCGTGTCAATGACAAACTTGTAAATGATTTTCCATCAAGATTTGAGTTCTATCCAAAGAACAACACTATCTCTTAGCGGCATCAGACCAACTGCTAAACTTCGAAAAACTGCGGAAACAGTTACTTCTTCTGGAAGCAACACGCACTGGCTGTGAAGTACGCTAAGATCACGATATAGGTGATGCTCTCTACTCAAAATTAGACTTGAGGGAAGATGGGCAAAAAGGTGGAAAAGCAAAGAAACGCACAGTGCGCTGTTCAGGAGGATGCAAAGGAAAGGTTGGCCACTATGCGGACAAGTGTCCAATTCGCTGAAATGATCTGGCGCAATCGAATCAAGCTTCGGGAGTTGACTCGTCACGGGGTGCAACGTTGATGTTAGCGCATGCAGATTCTGTAAATGCAGTGTGCAACTCTTCGGTTAGAGATAGCACATGGATTGGCGATAGCGGAGCTACGCATCACAAGATGTTTGAACGTGCGTTGTTTATTTCGTTTCAAGAACTGAAGGATGGGCAATTTTGTGTCAGTATTTATGCGAAGGGTTGGGGCGATATTGAAGTGGTTTCAAAATGAGGTGGCCTGGTATTGCTAACAGATGTGCTTTACGTTCCAATGCTGGGTCGAAGTCTTTTGTCGTTGGGTGCTGCAACGAAGAAGAAGGTAGATATCGGATTCCCGGAAGATTCGTTGATCATGCAACAGGCAAACAAGTTGTACGAAATTGACTTCGTTCAAGTGGATGCAAGTGCCCATCTTGCCGAACAACTAGCAACCCTTCAAGTGTGGCATAACCGTCTGGGTCACGTAAATTACGGTTCTGTCTGGGAGTTTGTCAAAGGTTCGGCTCGTCATCGGTATGAAGGCAACAAAGTCAACGACCAGTGGGAGCAAAGCGGAGGAGTTCGGTGAAATTTGTGTGCAAAACAAATGCAGAAGCCGTTTGACAAAAATGAGCAACGGACAATATATCCTGGTGAGTTAATTTATTTTGACATTTGCGGTCCTATGCCTTGCGGATATTCCGGTGGTGCAATCGTGATGACAGTCTTTGTTGGTGATTATTCGGGTATATGGTTTTGTAAAGCCATTAAAATCAAAGAGCTAAGATTGTTGCTGCAGTGCAAGATGTGTTTGCGAAATTTAAATCAATATGGGCACGAAAATTAAGACGTATGAGGTCTGATAATGCCTGCAAATTTAAGGTGGTGAGATGCAGAAGATTATGCGACACCACAGCATTAAAGTTGAGTATAGCGCACCATACACACCACAACAATTGGGTCAAGTCGAAAGACAGAATCGAACCATTGTTGAGATGAGTTGCTCCATTATAAACGGCGCCGGGCTTCCTCAAAGTCTATGGGCGGAAAAGATTTCAAGGACGAATTTGTTATTAAATATCTATATTAATACTATACTAGTAGGCAACGGCCATACCACGTTGAATATACCGGTTCTCGTCCGATCACCGAAGTCAAGCAACGTCGGGCGCGGGTAGTACTTGGATGGGAGACCGCTTGGGAACTCCGCGTGCAGTTGCCTTTTTGTTTATAACAATAATTATTGACAGTTTGTGGCATTGGGAAGGAAAGGATGTCTCCTTAAGTTATGTATACATTACAAGTTTAAATTTTAAGTACAAAAGAGTAGGCGAAGTAAAACTGCAATTTTCTAAAAGATTTCAAGGACGAATTTATTATTAAGTATCTATATTAATACTATAGTAGTAGGAAACGGCGATGCCACGTTGAATATACTCGTTCTCATCCGATCACAGAGTTCCGCGTCTCAACCATCGTGGGCGACGGACGTGTCTGAGCAATAACTGAGCGAGCCGAGCTCTTTACTTAGTGCATCCAAAATTAATAGAGTGCGTTTCGAAATTAAAGCTAAACACCCAACTAACAAACAGTGCCCAACTCTGTTGGGTACAGCTAAATGTAAAACTAATGGATCGTCATGGCTCCAATAAATGAAAAACTTTTAAACATCGCTAAAAAAGCAATAGAATTAGGATTGCTCAGATTGCCTGATTGCATCCAAGAAAATAAAAATGAACACGAATCTACCAACGCCAAGAACAAAGTCCAGCACGGCATCCCGACTACAAGCGCAGCTATCAACAACTCAATATAATGTTAGAACGAACAATATGTATAGTTCCCTTGAGGAAAAGGAGGAGATGGATGTCGCTGAAATTCAGCAACCAAAGCAGCAGAAGCCACTACCAATTATTATTTGAAGCCGCCCTAACTCGCCGTCTGAATTCGAGAAAATTATTATCGATGTTATTGGTAAAGATAAGTTCTGGCTAAGATGGCCCACAGACAGAACAACCATTTCCTGCAAATTGAAGGAAGACCGCAGCAAACTAATCCAACACCTGAAAGTAGCAGGCTCAGATTACTACTCATTTACACCAAAGGACGAAAGAAAAACGGCCAGAATTATTTACAACCTGTACACGTAATGTAATTAAAAACACTAGAGATCCAGTCTACATGGTTCTTCTAAACGAAAATCACTCTGTAGAAGATTTAAACAAGAATGTTTTGTGGGACACTCCAGAATTTGCTGGGTCTACTACAGAAACAAAAAGATTATCACGCAATGCAAGCGTTGCCAGGAATGGGGCCATGCAACGACGACCTGCAATGCAAAATACGTGTGTCTGAAGTGCGTTGAACAACATGCGTCATTCGAATGCAAACAATCAAAAGTGTACTAAGTGTGCGACTGCCTACAACCAATCTTGCAAATGCGGGTAGCCTACCAAGACATAAAAGGAAAATCGAAGAACAAACCAGAACCAAGCTGGGATATCGCTTGGGAACTCCGCGTGCAGTTGCCTTTTTATTTACAACAATAATTATGGATATTTTGTGGCATTCGATATTTTGTGACACTTCAATTTGCTTCAAATTTTCAGGAAACTTGCTTTGTTATACCTTTAAGAAGTTTTGAAAATTTTATCGGGCTAATCGGGCTTATCGGGCTTATATCCGAGATATAAACTTTCAGAATCACACCATGAGAGACTCTTTGTTTGTCGAAGTCGCGATTCGACGGTTATCAATGCATTGCAAGTTTATATTTTAACTACAAAAAAATAGGCGAAGTAAAATGGTAATTTGCTAAAAGATTTCAAGGACGAATTTGTTATTAAATATCTATTTTAATACTATACTAATAGGCAACGGCCATACCACGTTGAATATACCGGTTCTCGTCCGATCACCCGAAGTTTTCGTTCCAACCCTCGTAGCGAACGGACGTGCGCACCCAACTCAGCTGAAGAGCGTGACTACTTAAGAACGCAGCCAGTGGTGATTATCACTCGGCGGCCATAAACTTAGTTTTTCTCGCTGTGAACGTGAATTTAAACATTAAAGTACGAAGTGCTCTAAAAATCAACGTGCTCACCAGTTTTGGGCATAGGAAAAATGCTAAATTAAATACTGTGAAACAACGCAACAACCTCACAATGTCAAATTTACCGGCAAAAAAGCAGAAGACGGAAGCGTCTCCGTCAACATCCTCCAACCCTGAGCTATCCAAGGAAGACAAAGAAATGATCGAACAATTTGCCGCAAAAGAGCAGTACACCATCCCAACTAAGAACAGATATGTTTCTCTCGAAAACATCGAAGACGCCGACATGGAAATAATCCAATCCGAACCGAAGGTAGCCAAACCGCCACCAATAATCATACATAAAAAGCCACAATCGCCGAGGAAATTTGAAGACTTGATCAGTAAGAAAATTGGCTCTGAGAATTTCTGGCTAAGATACACCACAGAAAGAGTGACTGTCTATTGTGCCAATATAAACAGCTTCAGGGTGCTAAAACAACACTTTCTGGACATTAACATGGAGTACATATTTACTCCAAGGAACGAACGGAAATTTGCTAAGGTTATATATAACCTAGATACTGACCTAACCGAAGAAGAACTAGCCGAAGAGCTCAGAGCTGAACTCGACGTGGCCAAAGTAACCAAAATAAAAAACACTAGCAACCCTATCTACACCGTGCTGCTAAACAAAAATGTTTCAGTTAGGGAACTGAACAAAAATAATCGTTTGCTAGGACGTACCTCCGTGCGATGGGCGGCCTACAGAAATCGAAAAGACATTACACAATGTAGCAGATGCCAAGAGTGGGAACATGGACAAAGTAACTGCAATAGCGGCTATAATTGTCTTAAATGTGGTTTGAAACACCAAACGGCGGAGTGCAACCTACAAAAAACAGAAGCAGCAACGTGCGTGAACTGCAAAGGAGACCATCCAGCGAACTCCAAAGACTGCGAAGCATACCACCAAGCCATGAGCAGAAGGAAGAGATCTCCCGGCAAACCACTACACCAGCAACCAACAATCAACAAGCAACAACAACAATCAACCGCATCAGTAAGTGTGGCCCCACCAAACATTAATAATGTAAGTGCGTTCCCAAGATTACCTGCACCTAGCAGTTACGCGCCTATCCCGTTACCGAGCACCCAATCGCCACCACTAATAAGGGATTCAAACCCTACGAGTGACATGAACGAACTTATTGCGGAAATGAACAAATTAAGACAACTAGTCGATGTCAAAAAAATGACTCAGATGGTTAAAGATCATGTCAAATTGCTTCAAGGCGCAACAAGCGAATCTGAAAAATTCACTATCTTCTTAAATTATATGACAACAATTGATGGATAGATTAATTATATATCTATGGAACAGTAATTCAATCCTCAATAAAACCGGGGAATTAAAACATTTTATACACACAAATAATGCAAAAATTTAGCTATTAATGAAAAAAAACTTGATCCTAGCAGAGAAATTAAAATTCAAAACTTCGTTATTATCAGAAACGACAGAAACTCCCAAGGGGGTGGCGTTGCTTTGATTATTCACAAATCAATACCATACGTGCAGATCCAAGACAATCAACTAAACCACTTGGAAGCTTTACAAATTAAAATTAATAACCAATTGACAATTACAACTCTCTATTCACCACCAAACCAATAAATTAACTCAGCAGATTTTCACTATATACTGAATAAACCCGGCCGGCAAATTATCATTGGTGACCTAAACGCCAAGCATACACTATGGCATTGCAGGACTATAGATAGGAAAGGGTTAGCTTTATTCAACATAATAAACAATTCCAATAGCCAAATTATCTCACCCAACGAACCCACTCATTACCCAACAAACGGTAACAACCCCTCCACTATTGATATTGCAGTCGTAAAAAATATCACAGGCACTGCCACAGCTCTAAATGCACTTAATTCCGACCATTTACCAGTTAAATTTGAACTACATTTTAAATTGCCTCTACCAGTACCACCACAAAACAAACTATTAAACTACAAGCATGCGAATTGGGACCTATTTAGAGCAAAATTGCATGAAGCAACAGAAGTTCCAATCAGTATTGAGAATTCTGACGAGCTGGAACAAGAAGTTAGTAAACTTACACTCAACGTGCAAAGTGCAATACGTGCCAGTATTAAACAATCCACTCCTAAAGTAAAACAAGACATTGACCAATCGATAGTCACAAAAATTAAGCGGAGAAATGCACTTAGGCGAAGATTTCAGCGTACACGAGATCCTAATCAAATGCAAAAATTTAGCCAACTATCGTTGGAAATAGCGCAGGACATAAAAGAGCACAAAAATAATGAATGGCGCAAAGTTCTGGCCAAACTGACAACATCCGACGGCTCAATATGGAAAATATTAAAATCTATGAAAAATCCACAAAATACTATTGCCCCATTAAAGACAGCGCAAAACCAAATGCATTTCGATGCAAAAGAAAAAGCTAACCTGTTAGCCTCAAACTTTGCGGCAATCTCAAGAAACAGCCCAAATTTCACACCCCAACAACATAAAATAGAGACAAGAGTCACCAGCTTTATAGAACTAGCAAAAAGTAACACATCCAGCCTATTTATAACTGCCAAAGAACTCAATAAAATCATTAAAAATCTGCCTCCTAAAAAAGCACCCGGACCAGATGGTATTCAAAACATCGTAATAAAGAATTTTCCAAGAAAAACCAAAGCCCACTTGCTGGCCATATTGAACGCCATGTTTCGCTTGAAACATTTCCCAAGCGCCTGGAAAAAAGCAGTTGTCATACCAATCCTAAAGGCCAATACATCAAAATTCGACCCTAATAGTTATCGCCCTATTAGTCTTCTAAACGCACTCGCCAAAATAGCTGAAAAGGCCATAAACACTAAACTAGAATTAGAAATTCAACATACACTCATAGACGAGCAGTTCGGCTTTCGAGCAGGCCACTCCACTACGCACCAGCTAGCGAGGGTTGTAACTGATACCAAACTAGCCTGGAACCGCAAGATGTTCGTGCACATGGCTCTCCTTGACATTGAAAAAGCCTTCGATACAGTATGGATAGATGGACTAACGTTTAAGCTAATCTCAGCGAAAATAAATCCATCACTAGTCGCTCTATTACATAACTACTTATCAAATAGGCAGTTTCAAGTCAAAGTGGATAATGAACTCTCGGATATGAAACATACAGAAGCGGGAGTGCCACAAGGCTCTATTCTTGGCCCAAAACTCTTCACGCTGTTCATAAATGACATTCCCAAAATGAACAACACCAAAATCGCGCTATTTGCCGACGATACAATCATTATCTCAGAATCTGACAATGAAATAATCAGCCGTCACAAAATCCAAAACCACCTACACGCTCTAGATAAATACTACCGCATGTGGAAGATTAAAGTGAACGCAAACAAATCTGAAGCTATAACAGTAACAACAAAAAGAAAGATCAGGGATAAAAATACGCCCATTAGGATTAACAATCAAGTAATTCAAGAAAAGAAGCAAGTAAAATATTTAGGAGTCACATTAGATAAAAAGCTAACTTTTAAGGAACATGTGAACAATACCTTAAATAAAGCCAACGCAGCCCTATCTCAACTATACTGCATGCTACATTGTCGAAGCGGACTCTCATGCAAAAACAAAATTACATTATACAAATGTATCTTGCGACCAATAGTAATGCATGCAGTTCCGACATGGTGCGGTATAGCAAAATCACACCTCAAACGTTTACAACAATTCGAAAATAAATGCCTTAGACTCGCTACAAATAGCAGCAGATACACAAAAAATGTAGACATTAGGAAAAAATCCAACACACAACCTCTTCTCGAATACATTGAGGAGCACTCAAATAAATTCTATGAAAAAACCAAAACTCACACCAATGCCTTAATACGGAACATCACACTACAAAGACAGCAAGCCTGTCAACACAAAGTGCCGTACCACAAACTCCCAATATATCAACAAGCTTGGTAAACACAAGCAACATACGTAGGGGTTTTTTTCTGCTCACCTTTTCCCCAAATAGAATAATAAACTATATCTCAAAGCTTAGTATAGAATCTAATCTTAAGACTGGAAATATGTAAAATAGAAACTACAATTTAGGAAAACAGTTTGTGTAAACATAATTATGTATTAGGAAACAAACTCTGAATGACAAATATTGTAATATCCACCAGTTCCTGGTTGTATATATGTTTTTATGTTTTGTAAATAAAGAGTTTTTAAATGTAAAAAAAAATGTGCTAATAACGCGAAGGTCGCGGATTCGATCCCCTCATGGGCCACATCTTTTTAGTCATACATTCAAAGTTGCTGCCTCCAGTGCTGTCCCATTGTTGTTGCTATCTGTGGATGACATCACGACAACCAGCAGCGATTGACAACACTTTAAAAAATAATGTTGTATTATGACGTTGTAATGCACTCCTATAACAACTCTATTGTTATAATATATATAAATAATAGTAAAATATAATAATATTACAACATAAACATAAAGCTTTCTAAGCATATAATTACACTCGGATGAGTTTAAAAATAAAATGTTTATTGTTACTTGAGTTTTTAATTATAATTTGACAAATGTCTTATACTACTTAACTTATCTAGTCGAGCTGCTAATAATAAGTGAAGCTGGTTTGCAAAGCGAAGTAGTCGCGAAGAATGCTGACTCTACAACTTAGAAGATAAGGCGAGATGCGCATAATATAATTCCTCCCCCCTTAACTAAAGACGTCCACGTCTTTTTGAGGTTTGGTGATAATGTTTTTGCGTTCTTTCTTAACATTTACAATGCTCTTAATTATGATAAACGCTAATACAATTATTGATACAAACATTAATACAGTGGTAATGGTAAAGTGCGTAACATGAACAACGGGGTTGATTTCAAGTTCTTCGTCATCTAGTACTCTGACATCTCGAATTAATTCTTTTGCTTCTTCCAAATGCTTATTTTCCAAGTTAATAACATAATTGCTTTTGATATCCAAATCGTTGATTTTTGTTAATTTCATTTTGTAGCTGATATTTGAACTTTCAAAGGTTTTCCCATGCACTATGATTTTACATTTTGATGCGATCAGTGCATTTTTCTTAATAATGAATTTTTCAATTTTTACATTACATTCTTCCAAAACTTCGATTTTATCAAAACTTCATACGAGAACTTGATTATTACTTAATTCTATTGCCGTTTTAAAATTGTTTTTCACTGACGCCAAAGTACACTGTTCTGGACTTTCTAGTGAGCACTTATCACTTTTGGGTTTATCAACACACAACACTTCAGTCTCGATTTTGTTGCACGATTCGTCCGTCCACATTTCTTCTGTTGCTCCAATGAGGTGGTACTGCGATGATGGCACAAGTACTTGCATGTCATCGTTAGGGATCGGATAAATTTGTTGGTATAGGTAAGTATTTTCTTTGACAATGGGGATACACAAAATGCATACAATTGTTTCCTTAATTGAAATTATTTTGAATTTGGAAAATTCGAGCAGTTTGAAAGGGTGAGTCCGATCCAACTTTAATAATTCGTTTGGCTTGTGTGTTAATGCTAGATGATTTGTAATATTTAATAAATCAGATGTTGAGGTTAATTCTAAATCGTTAAAAGCGAGGCTTATTGTTCGTTCGATTAACTTTAGGGTTTCCAGAATTTGGAGGCTTAGGTAAATTTCATATTGTAAAATAGAGTGCAATTCATGCTCAGTTTGAAGGTTTTGAAGTGCTGCGAAAGAGTTATTAATGTTGCTTTCGATAATGTCCAAATTTTTAGCGTATTTGTCAGTCAAATGGTTGGCGAAAGATGTAAATTTATCAATACGTTTAATTATCGCATTTTGATTTTTGAAAAGTGCGTCAATATTTTTGTTAATTTCTTCGTCATCTAAATATCCTGTAATGAACTTAATTCCCGTTCCTACTATGTTTGCAAGTCCTCTTTTATTTCTTTGGTGTAGATTGAATTTTGTTAAAGTATCCTCAATCTGTTCGCAGTTTGATTTCAAGATGGTCATAATTCGCAACGCATTACTGAAATTAGCTGACTTTAGCTCGGTTATGTAAACATGACTTAACAACTTATGATACATAGATTCTATTTCACTAATATTAAGATAAAAATAAAACTTATGATATCTATCTAAAATTTTGGCTTTTCCTAGGTCTTCTAATAGCCAACCGTTCGTGTTAATCGGTTCTACTTGAAGGGCCTGGTTGCGGACTGCCAGGACCATCAAAGTCCTGCAACGTAAAAGATTTCTTATGTCGTTTAATTTTCTTTTGGTTTATGTTTGTTGGTTTATTGGAATTCTCACGAATCCCTTCAACTTTATTATAATTACTGATTCGCGTAACGTTCAATTTGTCAAAAACAGGATCAGCTTTTCTTATTTTTTGTCGTCTGATATACTCTTCTGGTTCAATTCTTGGTATATCGTTTTTATTTCGTTCATTTTGTTCATTTTTGGTCTTTGTTTTCTTTTCTAACTCTTGGTGATATAACAATTCGTAGAAAGGTAATATTTTATCCTTTCGCCTGTTATTATAGTCTTAATATAAAGTTTTGTCTAAATCGAGTTGGTGAGCGTTAAGATTGTCATAAGGACCATATAAAAGTGAAAATGGTGTGAATCCTGTCGATGAGTGAATTGTTTGATTGTACATTGTTATTGTAGAAATCATTAAATTTTGAGAGGTGTCATTTTTATTTTTGAGCTTTGCAATCCTGATTTTTTCAAGAATGGTGGAATGAAAACGCTCAATCGGTGAATTTGAGCTGGGATTGTAATTTGTAGTGAAATGTAAATCAATTTTGAAAAGCTTGCAGTATTCCTGAAACACACTATTTTTAAATTCTTTTCCTTCGTCGCAAACAATTCTGTTAGGGTAGTTGTGATGCGAAAAGAAATGTCTTAATTTGTTATTGCTGTTAAATCAGAAACATAATAAGCTTGTGCGTATTTTGAGAAGAGGTCTATTATGGTAAGAAATTTGCTTTTATCGAATGAGAATGTGTTAAAACTAGTAATTGATGACACAATTATTAGGTTTAATATCTGAGTTTTATTTATATTATGGCCAAGTAAGTATACAAAAGTAATGTATGGAGCAAATGAGTGTTGACTGTGCTTGCTTCAAGAGGGATCACTGACTGAGACTTACTGTTGACATCATCGACTTACGCCTATAACAGAAAACAATATTAGGGTTCAAGGAACTAAGTGAAGGGAAGGGCCAGGGTATGCAAATGCAAGTATACTGTAATTTAAAGTACTGTATGTCTGTTGAACCAAATATGTATTTCCAACACTCCCAATTTGCGATCCTGCCGTATACCAAGTTTATTTCTCAAAGTAAACAAACTGTTCCTTAGGGCAGCGGTTTTGGTAAAAGATATCGAAGCTAATTCGCTCTTTTGATTGCATATATTTAATTCTGAATTGTTCCATCCTCCAATTAAATCACGGATGTAGTGATAACGGACATCTATATGTTTGGATCTGCTATGGAATTCTGATACTAAGTTAATTTAATTTGCCGACTGATTGTCGACCTGGAACCATTGCGTACTTTTGCATTTCACATCCAGCTCCTTTAAAATCTTCTAAAGTCAGACTGTGATCCCAGCTCCGATTTAGTGCAAATGGCGCTGCTTCTGTGTAGATATAACGAACAATATCTTGTCTCTTGCTGCACCACAACTCACTGGTGACTTGACGTAGCATAAATACAAACCACTTCCTTGATTTCCCTGGGTATTACGCTACGTATTGCTAAGAAAAGAAGACTGCTGAGAAGGTGAAGAAGGAAAGATAATCTGTTTCGTGATGAGTAAGTTATTATTCATTATTAACAAAACATTTTTTATGTAAAAATAATTCCAGGACAATGCAAGCTTTACCAAAGCACTGGTCAACAATGAGCAAAGACGATAAAAAGATTTTCATGTCTGCGCTGAACCGCCTTCGGGACCACTTCGAGACGAAGCTCAAGAGAGGTACACAAGGGAAGAAAATGTACCTGAGAGACTGCCGACGATGATGATGAAGATGATGACGAGGAGGCCAGATGCCGAAGTGGAAAAGGAAATTATACGCAACTGGAGTTGACGTGGAGAAGAAGAAAAGAAGAATGCTGAGAAGGTAGCAATGAGAAAAGACAATCTGTTTCAAAAACGTGATGAGTAAATATTATTCATTATTTAATGAAACATTTTTTATGTAAAAAATAACCCAGGACAATGCAAGCTTTACCAAAACACTGGTCAACAATGAGCAAAGACGATAAAAGATTTTCATGTCTGCGCTGAACTGCCCTTCGACCAGTTCGAGACGAAGCTCAACGAGAGTGCGTACGCGGAAGAAAATGTACCTGGTGAGACTGCCGACGATGATGATGAAGATGATACGAGGAGTGCCGATGTGCTGGAAAGGAACGAGCGCAACTGGAGTTGACGGGAGAATAGAAAAGAAGACTGCTGAGAAGGTGAAGAAGGAGAAAAGACAATCTGTTTCAAAACGTGATGAGTAAGTATTATTCATTATTTAATGAAACATTTTTGGCGTAAAAAATAATCTGCACAATGTGCTTACCATAAAGCACTGGTCAACAAATGAGCAAAGACCATAAAAGATTTTCATGTCTGCGCTGAACCGCCTGGACCACTTTCGAGACGAAGCTCAACGAGAGGTAAGGCGGAAGAAATGCACCTGTGAGACCGCCGACGATGATGATGAAGATGACGAGTAGGCCGATGCCGAAGCGGGAAGTTGCAGCGCCACGACGATTCCGCGAATCAGAGTGAAAGCGACGCGTCTCTGACTAACCGACTAAAGATTGTTACTCGTTCCTGTTTGTACTTGTACTTTTAACCACGATATTTTAACCTTCTTTGTATGTATTAAGTAATGCCAAGCTGTCCTTGACAGAGCGCCTATGACGATCCAACGATTGTTATCAATATCAAATTTGTAATTGATTATTGAATATAACACTATTTGCAAACAATATGACCTTGGTTATTGATTACAAATGTAATATTAAATATTACAATTAATTTTCTTGCATTCTATGATGAGGAATGAAATAATACAGCGCCCTATGTGTTCGCGACATGCGCGATGCACGCGTTGATTACCAATGTGAAGATAAACTCGCGCGCGGCGAGCACCGGTTCCCAAAATTGCTATATTTATTATTAACTTACAGCAACGTTTCGTTACAATACCGAACACAAACTGAACAAATATTGCAATTTTACACGCAGCGGCGTCTTTCTTATCTCTTTTAAACTGGTTTTATAATCAAATACTTGCGTAAAAGTGCAGGTACCTAAATGTTTCGTGACGCCTAACACGGACATCGAACATTGAAAACAATATTTTTAGTTTAGATAAAATTAAGTAGACAACACTAAACACAACATTTACAACTTTGAGAAAAGTTATGCTGTTTTACGCGTTAAATCGCAGATTAAAGCTCAAAACGTGCTGTTTTGCTAAAATAATCATTTTCAAGCATTTTAGATTGTTGAAATCGTTCAAATAGAAGCAATATTAATAAAAAACGAATAATAAAAAATTCGCCGTTTTTATGCTGTTTTACGCGTTAAATCGCAGATTTAAGCTCAAAACGTGCTGTTTTGCTAAAATAATCATTTTCAAGCATTTTAGATCGTTGAAATCGTTCAAATAGAAGCAATATTTTATTTTTTTATTATCAAAAAACGCCAATCGGCAGTGTACCTTACAAATTTTTTTAATATATTTCATTTAGTTAATTAACATAATTTTCTTAATATTGGAATGAAAACTTGACTGTGATTCAGTGAAGAAATCGACGTCTGATGCATATCCATTGACCAAATTGGAGATTCTGTTCTTTGGACCGTAGCAGATATAATTCTTCGTTGTTTTTATTGTGCTCAACAACCTTTTGTTCTTGAGTCCTGGGTCCTGGACACAATGAACCTGAAATGGTTGTTAATTTCCGAGACTGATCTGTCCGTGTGTCGACTTAAAGGAAAAGTACAATCTGCGACTTAAGGACGATTGATTAGGGTGTCAATCTTGAAGCAGCTGTACACCGTCTGTTGTTAAGTGAGTCCCTTGTGTATACATATAATATGATAAAAATTTGCAAAATTTCCGTTGTATATTTTCAACTCTGTCGATCATTTTGGGTGTGAGGTGACCAGATGATGCAGCCATATTCCAATAAGGGTCGTGCACTAGCGTTTTGAATATGTGCATGAGTGTATATTCATTTTAAATTCTTGCCTGTTCTGAATAAGAAACCAAGTGTTTTGAACGCTTGGGATGTTATCTTATCCACATGGCATGAAAACTAAAGTTTTTATTCACGATAATGCCTAGCTCCTTAACTGATGGTACTTCGGATAGTTGGTACTGTTTAGATGATATATTGCTGGAGCTGGTTTCATAGTCTGAGAGCATTATAATGCCGCCACATTTGGTCTTGATTAAATTCTATTTATTCTCTGCTGACACCAACTGGCGAAGTGTGTTGATGTCGCGCTGCAGAATATCCATGTCATCATTGCAATTAATCCTCCTGAAGATCTTTAAGTCATCGGCATACAGTTGATATTCTGATATAAATTGTTCCCCAATGTCATTTATGAATATGTTGAAGAGAATTGGCCCGAGGTGCGATCCTTGAGGGACACCTGAGGTGACTTCATATAATTCTGATGTGTATCCACTCACACGTACTTGCAGTTGTCTGTCAACTAAGTATGACCTCAGCCAGTCCAGTGCATTGCTTTTAACATTGTATTGTCTTAGTTTATTTATTAAAATATCGTGGTTTACCATATCGAAAGCCTTGGAGAAATCCGTGTAGATGGTATGAGTGCTCAATCCTTGATTCATTGCATCCAGTACATAATCCGTGTAGAGATATAAGTTTGTGACTGTAGAGCGTCCTCCTATGAACCCGTGTTGTCTTGATGAAATGACGTTCTCAAAGGCGGATACTATTTGTGGCAATATAATTTTTTCGAATAGCTTTGCGATGGATGACCAACGGCCAACATTTTCCAAGATTGTCTAAGATTTCCTCTATTCTTGGAAGTGGGTATTTATCCTCAATGGTTTTCTTATTTAAGTTTCTGTAGTCTATGACAAGACGCCATTTCTTTTTTCCCGATGCATCTAGTTTTTTTGGTACAATCCAAACAGGTGAACTGTATGGTGACATAGATGGTCTGATAATTTTATTACTAATTAATTTTTTAATTTGACTTTGAATTTCCTCTCGTAATGAATAGGGATATCTATATGACTTTGAATAAACTGGTGCTTCATCTGTGACTCGAATTTTGTGTTTAACTGCGTTTGAGAAAGTCAATTCAGAATTTTCATCATAGCAAATGGCTTTGTGTTTTTTGCATAACTCGTTTAATTTTGCTCTTTCTTCATCGTTCAAATGATCAACTCTGAGTGAATTTAGATCAAGACGTGTCGTTGATTCTGACTTATTATTGTGCGTACCATTTTGTTCTTTTATCTTGAAATTATAAAACGGTTGTACTTCAACTCTGCGGTTAAATCTAATTGAAGCCGTTTTGGTTTGTAATTCTAATGGTAAGGTAACTATTCCATTTTTAGCTGTTGCTATACATTCCATCATTATATCATTAATATTAAGATTTGGAAATAATATTTGGCCTTCAAGTATGTTAACTGGTATTTCAATACCAGTTAACAGTTATTTGAATTTAATTCTAAATAGAATGGAATTCTTTTATTTTCTATGCAAAGAAATGAATTTCTGTAATCGATTAATGCTTTTAATTTTTTAAAATCATTATTGCCAATTAATGCGTCAAAATGATCATGCCATTCCATGACTAGGAATTCAAATGAATAATTGATATTAAAATCTTCTAAAATGGGATACTTTATGCAAGTGTCATTTGTTACTTTTTGCTTTAAGCTAGTCACTTCGAATTTCTTTTTGAATTGAAAATTTGAAAAATAATTTGAGACTGGTCCTGGATTAATAATCGAATTACTTGCTCCAGAATCAATAAGAATTTTTAAATTAAATTTTGGAATAATTATGAATGGTAGTCGCGGTTTTGACTGAATAGTGTTCAAGTCTAATGTTGGTTGTCCGAGGCTTCTACGCAAAAATCCGTGTTTTGATTTGTATCGGAAAACATACGGTCTGTTTCCTCATATTCGTCTTCATTATGCATCTCGTAGTTTTGTTCGTCTTGTTCTGTTTCATTTGTTTGTACATTATAGAGCTCCTCAGATATAAAGTTAGGAGGTCCAGTTTGTTTAAAATAGTTATTATTATTCACTCGACTCGGTACCCGATTTGTTCTGGCTGTAGAAACAGACATCGGCGTAGGAGCATTATTTTTATTGTGTCCAAAAACTTGGGAGTTTGTTGGATAGTTTTGTTTATTTATAATTGGTTTTGGCATGTTAATTGGTCCGCGTGGAAAATTCTGATTTCCGACGTAATTTTGTTGATGTGAAATTTTATTTGCATTAGTATTTTGTTGAGGTGGCAAGTTATATCTTGGATTGTAATTCTGTCTCGGATAATACGTGTTATTCCGATTAGTAAATTGCGCATTGCTAGAATTTGAAACATGAGTATTTTTTCTTGCCGGTTGCTGCGCAGTTTGAGTCTTATCTTTTCCTCGTAAAAATTTCATAAAAGATGTTTGTGTCATATGATTATCGAAACGTCGGCATTCGTAGATGCACGCTTCTAAGGTGTCACAAGCTACGTTTAGCAAATGAGCACAATACGGTTCCGTTACACCAGCCTTAAATGTGGCTAACGCTTGACCTTCATACATGGTAATTTTATGCTGTCTTATATCAACGTTCGCTGTCCTTAAGGACACGTGCTCGGTGAGAACGCGGAGCTTGCGTTTTACATCTTCGTAATATAACTCGTAGGTTTCATCTTGCTTTTGATAACACGTCGTGAGATCATGGACAAGAAGCTCTTCCGAACGCGGATCGCCGTACTTTGCAACTAACGCGTTTTTAAGATTTGCCCACGTATCACAATTAGCACTTATTAATACTTCTCTCGCTTCACATTTGATTTTTGATTTAATACTCTCGAATATAATTCTATTAAATAAGCACTCTGGAGCATCCCTCCTTAGTAAATTTAAGAAAGCTTCCGCTTGTTTCTAGGGTCATGCAAAATGATGTCAAGGTCTTGGGGTTTGATTACTTGATTAGGGGGATTGTACCATGCTGTCAGAACGATGTCATTGCAAATTTGAATTTGTATTAATTCTAGATGACTTAGTCTATTGTCAGGTGAGTCCATGTGTGTAATGTCATTCCTGATTAGAATCGCAATTCCCCCACCATGAGAGTCGCGATCTTTTCTAATTATGCGGTAATTCCTTTTATGGCTTTTATTAATTTTTGTCTCGTTAATTGCCATAATTTGCACATTATTGTTCTTTAAAAAGTGTTTTAATTCTGTTAGTTTTCCTAGGATACCGTTTGCGTTCCAATGATAAATTATGAGTTTATGGTCCATTTATGTTATGGTCCTTTTATGACGTAAAAGTTATGAAAATTTCAAATTTTTATTGCATGGTCTTAGCAAGGCGTAGTTTTTGATTTAAGCTCCTAACTAAAGAGAGCATATTGTTAACATCTACTAATTCGTGTAATATTTTGATTTCGTTCATTTATTGATTGTATTCGTCTAATTTACCCGTATCGCCGTTAGTCGTGCTGGATGGCATGGCTGCCCTGTATGAGTGCGGCTCCTTTATTGCGTCCGCGTAGCTTTGTTGTGTTGAAGTAGCTGGTGTCGGAAGTGCAGCCGCAGAAGATGTTGAAGGTATAGGTCGGCGGCCAGTTGGAAAAGTTGGAAAAGCCCGTTGATCTTGCACATCGGGTAAGGGAGCTCTCGCCTCATCTGGTAATGTTGCTGGGGATTTCCTCTTTTTTGGTTTTCTCTCTCTGTTCACGTCTTCTTTGGAGAGCTGTCTCGTAAACTTCACATTTCGTGGAATTTGCTGGGTGGTCCCCACCGCAGTTCACGCATTTCGCTGGTTCGTCTCTGCTTTTGGTGCACAGGTGCATTTTGGTGCATGGTTTTCCCCACACTTGAGGCATGCGAATGCGCTATTACAATTCGTGGTTGCATGGCCCCATTCTTGACACCTTTTACATTGCCGTATTTCTCGATTTGATTTCTATGGCGCCCATTTGATTCGTGTATGCCCCAAGAGGCAATGTTCTTTGTTTAGCTTTTTAATAGCGTAGTTTTCATTAAAAATTACTAAGTAAATTAACCTAAGTAAGGTGTTTTTCAATCGAGATATTCTGTCAATATTGAGCTCGATTTTTAATTCTGCAAGCAGCTCATCCGTGCTTGAGTCTGTCTCTAGGTCATAGATTACTCTTGTTAAGATTTGGAAATAATATTTGGCCTTCAAGTATGTTAACTGGTATTGAAATTGTTTCAGTAATGTTTTGAGTGAATGGTTCAAATTTATTTGAATTTAATTCTAAATAGAATGGAATTCTTTTATTTTCTATGCAAAGAAATGAATTTCTGTAATCGATTAATGCTTTTAATTTTTCGAAATCATTATTGCCAATTAATGCGTCAAAATGATCATGCCATTCCATGACTAGGAATTCAAATGAATAGTTGATATTAAAATCTTCTAAAATAGGATATTTTATGCAAGTGCCATTTGTTACTTTTTGCTTTAAGCTAGTAACTTCGAATTTCTTTTTGAATTGAAAATTTGAAAAATAATTTGAGACTGGTCCTGGATTAATAATCGAATTACTTGCTCCAGAATCAATAAGAATTTTTAAATTAAATTTTGGAATAATTATGAAAGGTAGTCGCGGTTTTGACTGAATAGTGTTCAAGTCTAATGTTGGTTGTCCGAGGCTTCTACGCAAAAATCCGTATTTTGATTTGTATCGGAAAACATACGGTCTGTTTCCTCATATTCGTCTTCATTATTCATCTCGTAGTTTTGTTCGTCATATTCTGTTTCATTTGTTTGTACATTATAGAGCTCCTCAGATATAAAGTTAGGAGGTCCAGTTTGTTTAAAATAGTTGTTATTATTCACTCGACTCGGTACCCGATTTGTTCTGGCTGTAGAAACAGACATCGGCGTAGGAGCATTATTTTTATTGTGTCCAAAAACTGACGTAATTTTGTTGATGTGAAATTTTATTTGCATTAGTATTTTGTTGAGGTGGCAAGTTATATCTTGGATTGTAATTCTGTCTCGGATAATACGTGTTATTCCGATTAGTAAATTGCGCATTGCTAGAATTTGAAACTTGAGTATTTTTTCTTGCCGGTTGCTGCGCAGTTTGAGTCTTATCTTTTCCTCGTAAAAATTTCATAAAAGATGTTTGTGTCATATGATTATCGAAACGTCGGCATTCGTAGATGCACGCTTCTAAGGTGTCACAAGCTACGTTTAGCCAATGAGCACAATACGGCTCCGTTTCACCAGCCTTAAACGTGGCTAACGCTTGGCCTTCATAAATGATAATTTTATGTTGTCTTATATCAACGTTCGCTGTCCTTAAGGACAAGTGCTCGGTGAGAACGCGGAGCTTGCGTTTTACATCTTCGTAATATAACTCGTAGGTTTCATCTTGCTTTTGATAGCACGTCGTGAGATCGTGGACAAGAAGCTCTTCCGAACGCGGATCGCCGTGCTTTGCAACTAACGCGTTTTTAAGATTTGCCCACGTATCACAATTAGCACTTATTAATACTTCTCTCGCTTCACATTTGAATTTTGATTTAATACTCTCGAATAAAATTTTATTGAATAAGCACTCTGGAGGATCCCTCTTTAGTAAATTTAGGAAAGTTTCCGCTTGTTTTAAAAAATAAGGCAAGTCTTTCGAGCCGCCTAGAAATTCAGGAACCATCTCCTTTGCAACTTGAATTTCGATATTACCCCGGTGTGCCATTGTATTTTTATAACTTTTAACAATTGTATGCTTTATGCGTTATATAAAAGGAATAAAAAGGAAAACGTCGACTTACAGCAAAATCTGCGCCATTATCATGTCGGAGACGATGACGATGTCTGGACGAAATTGATTTGGATAAGTCGGTTCTCGAAGGTGTGCTGGTCGTTCTGTGGAAGGTGCGATTTGGCCAACGGTCCCTCCTCGAAGGGTAGATGCCCTCGTTTTAGTAAAGTTTATGTCTTCGAAGTTGTGACACTCTGGTTTAGGTGGAATCGGTCGAAGATTTGATAATCACCGGTTTTTTTGGTTTAATTAACACTACCGTACCGATTATCCTACCGGCTGCGCCAATTATATTGAACACTCGGATGAGTTTAAAATAAAACGTTTATTATTACTTGTGTTTTTAATTATAATTTGAACAAATGTCTTATAATTACTTGACTTATCTAGTCGAGTTGCTAATAATAAGTGACGCTGCTTTGCAGCGCGCGCCAAAAGTAGAAAGAGATGCGCATAATATAATTATATGAACTGTCATGCGCCACCAGTCAAACAAGTCAAAGCAGGCACTGCTGCAGCTTGTGTCGACGCTGCACGACAGTAATAACCTTACATTTTCTAGTGTTGTTTGAACAAATTTTGATGATTTAAAATTCCAAAATTTCAAAACCAATACAAAACCTTTACGTGGAAATAAAGTGGAAGTGGAAAAAGTAACGTAAGCATCACGTGGCTAAATGTAGTCATACACTCGTTTAGCCACTTGATATCTACTGTCTTTTGTTACCATGTTTTGAAAGTCATTAGTCATGGGTGGTGCGATATAAAAATTGAAACAAAATTTCTAGTTTTGTTTCACAGAGCATGCTATATTAAAGAAAACTGTTTACATTGTTTGGTTACGAGAAATTCGTGTCATTCTCTTCGCAATTCTTTTATCGAAGGTTAGCTTGTTTCGAGCTGCGAGCGTTGTTAAAAAAATTAAAATAAATTGTGAAGTATAAAAATAAATAAAGTGTTCTGTATCGGGTCACTCGTTCGTTCTTTGTTTAATTCATCACTGTTTCGAAGTCTTTTGATTGTCTATTTCGAAGCGTAATACTTCTGAATAGCTTTGTTCTCTACATTAAAGTGTCGAGCTCTGTGGTTGTCAACTTCTTGAAAAATTTGAATTATACTGGTTTATTTTGATATTTTTGGTTTTCTAGTCGACCAAGGTTTTTCCGTCAAGGTGCAATATTTATAATCTGTAATTGGATTTTGATTTTATTTTTTCTGGAGATATCCGTTTCTTGTTTCTTTCGTGTCTTTTTTATTTCAACCATACCAAAAAGCAAAAATCTTACATTGTAATGCATGGATTAAACATAATAATTAAAGAGGAGTATAATTGGGGGATATTGTTTCATGACATCACATACCTTCACGCAATAGGAAATTTGTCGTATCTGTAGATCTTCATTCGCTTCAGTCCTGGAATTTATTCGCTCTTGAGCTCTTGTGAAAGTTACACGTAAATAAATCGTAAAATCAGCAAGAGTTTTCTTCATTGCATACCACATCCGCCACATAGTTATCGGTAACAAACAGACAACTAAGCGATCAGGTCGAGCCTTTGACCAACGCAAACATGATGCTTGATCGACGCGACCGTGATCGAGTCCGCTTTGAGGCCGCCCGATCCAAACGAGAAAAGCGACGTAAATTGCAAGATGCCAGCCGGTTCGAAGGCATGGTGGAGACCCACAACTCTTTCGCACCGCTCGCAGAATCAATGGACGAAAACGAACCTATGACAACCAGCCATGACTGACGACAACGAGAACGATAATAACGACCATGAGTCCGCTGCCAGCCGCCATTCCTCGGACGCCGAGTCCAGAGAAATCATCGCAACGACGTATAGCCGGAAATCAAGACGCAGAATTTCAACTTCTTTTCGGCCAGCTACACAGAAGAAAAGTACAAAGGTAACTTTCAAAAAGATCGTGGTCCAGGACGGCGAACAGGTTGTCGTACCGGAACAAGAAGTGGCAACAACGTATACCTTGGTTAAACCTGTTAACCAGCAGAAGTTTCCGCCTATGATACTATATGACAAGGACTATGATCCGCGTTTTATCGCAAACTTAGTGACAGGAAACCAGATCACAATGCGGAAACCAATCCGGGAACAATTCTCAACTGTGTATACTCATGTTGTAATTTTAACTAATGTTATTTACTCCTCAATAACATCAGTAACTTCTACGTAATTCTACTGTTTTTCTATGATTGCTTTTTAATTCTTTCAATGAATATGCTCTGTCTGGTTTTTATCTTTTTAGGAATCAATTTTTATGTAATTGGCCTGCACTATATTATTCTTTGCATGAGCTTATTGGTTCTCACGTCAAAACTTATTTTTATTGCAATAAGTCGAGGTTTTGCTGCTCTGTAACATATCCAGTTTCTTATTTTGTGAACCCTGGTATTCCGGGAAGACAACGTGGTTTTATACATTGAAAGGGGTCAAATTATAATTCTAAAGTTATAACTTGCACGTTCATTTTTATTGCTGATTTTTATCTGCATTCTTCCATTTTTAGACAAATTAAAAACATAATTACATAAGCAGTTTAAAGAACTAATTCAATCCATCAAATCGACTGATGCATGCTCTAAAATTAAATTTGAGTGATCCAACTGATATTATGCCCCTTATTTTATTTGTATTATTTTATGGAGTGAGAATATGTCGTTTAATACTGAACAAAGATGCTTTGTGTTATATTCTCCGTTCCTCCGTTATTACTATTTAAATATATTTATTTTATTGTAAAACTTGAATAAAGAATGTTCACGCATCTTGTATTCTTGAATAGTTTTTGCATCTTTAATATCAGAGAGCAGAAGTCATATACGACTTGTCGCCAAGGTCCGTCGTCAAACAAGTTATTTATCCTCTATTGGCAGATATTTAGGCGTATCCTGTACTGCTATGTTCATTCAAATTATAAATGTAATTTTACACAAAAACACAAATTTACAATTTCTATTTGATCAAGATTCCTTTTTTCATTTTCGACTGTGTATTCATACCTATGTCATACGTGAACGTGGTCGTTCAAAATTATTCTTGCTTTTGAAATTAAATATGGACACATATTCACAACATTTTAGATGGAACTTCATTGACAAACTACGAGTATTATGCCACAAGTTTTTGAAATTAGTTTTGAAGTACGTTTTACACTATGATTAATAGTATTTTCTCCTGACTTAAGACCTCTTCAGCCAGGGCCCGTAAATAATAGGGTAAATAGATCAGTTTTTAACCGTGCTTGCAGCGGTACAATTTATTTCTCTCTTTGCCTCCATCACTATGTGACCAATAAACGCAGTGACAACAAACGCAAACTTACATTATTATATATTTCCTGCAACAATATATTTTATAATTTTTGATGCGATCATTGTATTTCTTGTATATGAAATTTAATTTAATATGAATAAAACATTTTGAAATATCATTCAAAGTCTTGTCAAATATTGTTTGTATTCTCTCAGTACAATTGGGTATACTTGTTAAATGAGATATATTATCACTATGCCTGATGATACCTGCAATATCTTCTTCAAAAAAATATTCTTTAATATGCTCTAACAAGCAATCTGAAACATTCGGTGTTTTATCAGATTTCTTCAGACATTCGCCAATTACTTGTACTATTCGTAACATGGTCAGGCCATTCTTTTTCTCGTTTGATTCAACATAATGGCAAATTCTGTACAACACGTGTACATCCCTAATTTCGTGATATATCTGTTTAAAGTACTCAATTATGTCTGTATGTTCATCACCATCACCTAACTTAATTTTTGATGGTTTTGTTTTATTCTTTACGTGTATCAGAATCTTTTGAAACAAATTAATAATGTTAGTCAGTTCTTTTTGTGATATAGGGGAAAGTCGCTTAAGTCGTACCGTCACGTAAGTCGTACCTCGGTCTTTTCTCTAACCCAGAGGCACTATGCAACTTAAAATGCTGTATTCTGAGCCAGCCTTGAAATCATACTAGAAACATATTCTTTAATCAGTTCCCGCCAGATCAGTACCTATTGAGAAGTTATGCGCAAAATAGTTTTGCTCCTCGTCCTCATCAATTTCTCATTAGACTTGAAACATTGGTGGTCAGAAAAACACCACTAAATATGTGTTTCATGTTAAATATTGGTTATACATCTATCCATGTATTGTTTTCTGTGGATTATGTTAAATAATCCTTCTGATATATTGTTTAAGGTTGTTTTAAGCGGGAAGCACATGTTTGCTAACTCGTACCCCTTTGCATTTTTAAGTCGTACCTATAGAACATATGGGTCTCAGGTTTCAGCTGCGCCACGAGGCGGCGCTACGGTTGCGCATAAAGATACTTTACTAGCATTGATGAGAATAGGAGGAATAGTATGATTCAGTGCCTCAAATGCAAAATTTGGATGTACGACAGTAATGTTGGGGTGTCAAGCAGTATAAAATACACTTGCAAATAAATACATTATTATTAAACTAATATATATTCTTATTTTGATATTTCTTTGGCATAGGTACGACTTTGGGTATCGAAGGTACGACTTAGGGTACCGGTTTGTTAAGTCGTACCGTTCACACATTTATGTTAAATCGATGTTTTACAAAAATATAAACATTTCTGATTAATTTTTCTCAGGGCCAATTGTATTTTAGAGGTACGACTTGGCCAACCTTCCCCTAAGTCCAATTTGATATAAGTGAATCTCATCTCTTGAAGTGAAATATTTAATGTATTGCTGAAGATAAAATATGAGCTGAAGCCATGGCAATTTAGGAAGTAATTTTTTGTAACCATATCGAACTGAATCTGCATGGAATATAACTTGTTTTATGTGATATAATAATAGTTCATTGTTTGAACCCGTCCATTTCGAAATAGTGTCCATTTGTTTAATTAAATACTCCAATCTCTCAATTTCTTCATTTTTGGGTAACTCTTTTTGCTCTATAGATTTGAGGTTTGAATAAAACCGATTTTTAAGTAAAGTTGGGTTAATAAAAGTAGTAGGATAGGAGAGTTCTGGATCAACTTTCGGGATCTGTGGGCGTGGCTTGTTTGTGATTGGTCGAGTTGTGGGCGTAGCTTGCTTCTGATTGGTCTGCATATTTAATTAGATCGCGTTCTGCGTTCTGATTGGTCTGCATATTTAATGAGAGCGGGATCTGCGTTCTGATTGGTCTGCATATTTAATGAGAGCGGGATCTGCGTTCTGATTGGTCTGCATATTTAATGAGAAGCGGGATCTGCATTCTGATTGGTCTGCATATTTAACTGCAATATGATTGGGTGTAGGGTGAAGGTGTGCTGTGGGTGCAGGCGTGGCAGGGGTTTGTAGGGTGAATATTATGTTGGGCGTGGTTCAACTTCCTTATATGGTATGGTTTTGTTGGGTTAGGTGATGTGCACCGCCATTTTGTTTGTGGTGTTACCGTCAATTTTGTAGGGTGAATATTATGTTGGGCGTGGCTAGATGAATTTAACTTCCTTATATGGTATGGTTTTGTTGGGTGAACATTAATTACTTAGGTGTGGTGTTACCGTGGTGAATATTATGTTGAATATTATGTTGGGTGTGGGTGAACATTAATTAGGTGGTCTGCACCGCCATTTTGTTGGTGTCAATCGGATTTTTGTAAGGTAGATAAAGACAACAACTTTGTGGATAAACTCGATTTATTTTTTAAGGGTAATATGTGATATGATCATGCTGTTGATGGTTTGAACAATCTCTACGGTGATTTAAATTGTATATAGGTTTTGAACTGGGATGATCCTTTAAATAAAAGTAAATACAACATTTGTTAACAGAATAATTTCTTTACTTACTTTAAGAATGACTGCATCGAAATTTCAGTGGGTATTGTGGCATGAGGGGGTGATTTTTGTGACATTTGTGTAAATGTCTTGTTAATCTGAACCTCAATACCACGTGATTACAATCATATGGACAGCTCATATTCACGACCGTCAATGTTTGATTTAAAATAAACTAACTTGGTGTCCATTGTAACCAAAAGTACGTATGCAACTGAACAAACGGTTGGGTCACCCTTTTTATATGAAAGTAAAATCAACCATGTGGAAAAAGCACGTATGCAACTGAACACATGTGGTTAGGAGTCTACTTTTATATTAAACCAAACTCAGCCATGTGGAAAAAAGGTTTATTCATTACAATCAAGATTTATAAAAAGTTTACATACTGAGTATCTTATGTTGTACTATTATAATATTTCAATACAATTAAACCTAGGACAATTAGACTAACAAATGTTACAAAAATAATTTCAATTAATCCTATATATAAGAGTAGTTTATGATTATTACATGTTTTGTGGGTGTTTATATCTTTATATAATTCGGGATTCATTTTATCCGTAACTCCAAATTTCCATTTACCAACTTTGTATGTTCCATTCAACAAGTAGTAATTTACTTTATAAGCAAAAAGACTTTTATTTGATTCATCAAATTTAATATCTTTTACAAAATTTATTGTCAATACTCATTTCAGTCCATTTATCTGGCCAGCTATCGTTTAAATTTTTATCTAAACTGGTTGTCATGTAACAGGCACGAACATATTCTGGTTTGTAGATGTAAACGGTTGAGTTTAGGAGAAATGATGAAAATAACATCAGGGATGTAATTGGAACAATCATCTTGAATGTAGTTTACGTTATCACGAGTGATGTAAGACTAAATAGGTTATAGAGAATTATTTGCTTTTATACATAAATTAGTGTGACCCCAAGCTAATGTGTGAACGTCATCATCCATGATTGCTCTTTTTTCATCATCTGAAGTTAAACTTTTTTTATTCTGTGAAATGGTAAACATTTTTTGATTTTCACATTTAAATAAAAATTGTTGAGCATAAAAAATTTTGTTTTCAAATAAGCATGTTTTGTATCATTAAATAACAATGAAGAATTTACAACATTTTTCTTTATACCTTTAGCTTTTTTAATTTCAATATATTCTCTTTTTTCCAAACAGTTAACATTATGCGCATACATTTTAGCTTTTAAACCCACAAACTCCTCAAGTATATTTCCACCATATTCGTCTTTAAATAAACCCGGAATTGCTTTGTTTTGTAATACAATGTTATGTGGATTGTTAGGTCTAAAGTTTGATGTATCAAAATGGTTTTGATTCTGTTTCATAAATTCATAAATATTCTCATGTTGGAATTCTTCTTCTTTTTCTTATTCTTCCAAAATAGGCACTGTTGCCTGTTCAATGGCTATTTCAGTGAATGCAATAGAGTGATCACTCCACCTTTTTTCTTGGTCTACCGAGTGATCTTCTTCCTCTTGGAGTTGTCTAGCAACCTAACTATTCTCGATCCTTCCATTCTTTCTATGTGTTTGCATTCATTCGTTCCTTCTCATTTCGCTCAATTCAGTAATGTTTTCTATTTTGCACGTTCTTCCGGATGTCCTCATTCTTGATTCTGTCTCTGATCGTTTTGCCTTCACACCATGTGTTCTCATTTCTGCTGTTTGTAGAAGTCTGGCCAGTTATTGTTGTTTCGGTCTTGTTTCCGCTGAATACGTTAAAATGGGTCTAATTACTGCTTTATAAATAGATACCTTAGCTTCTTTTCTTGGAGGTGTTTATTATTCCATATGGTGTTTTCAGGCATCCCGCAATTTTAGTTCCCTTCTCAACTTGTTCACTACTTCTTCCCTTATACCTTAGGTGGCGAAATGTTGATTCCAGGTGCCAGACTCGCTGATTTGTTCTATTATTTTTCCTTCTGCTTCAGTTTGCATCTGATTGGATTGTGACTGATAATACCATACATTTTGTTTTTCAGGCGCTATTTCCATGTTGTACAATTTGCCTGCTTTGTTGAACTGGTGCAAAATTTTCTGGAGGTTGTCTTCTCAGAGTTCGTTATGAGTACAGCGTCATCCGCATAGCATACCATATTTGCTGTTTCCCATTATATATCCTTGACACTTCCTGGTTTTATTCGGTATTTCTTCCATCACCAAGTTGAACAACAACGGGCTCAATGAGTCTCTTGTCTTATGCCGGTTTCCGATGTTTATTGGCTCAGTTGTTTCATTGTGACTCTTATTTTACTTGGTTCTTGGGTGTAGATGTTTTCTATTGTTTCCGTAATGTCTTGTGGAATTTGTCGATTTTGTAGTATAATTGTGATGTCATGTAGCTTTATGCGGTCAAAGGCTTTTGGTCCACAAAACAAATAAATGCTGGTCGGTTCCATTCTATTGCCTTCTCTTTTATTTGTCTAAGGATGCACGTCGTTGCACGATCTTCCTTTTCGAAATCCTTGTTGTTCGTCCCCGAATGTAGTTCGTTCTAGTATTTTTATTTGTTTATTTGTTTATTTGTTTATTTAACGCCGCTCGGCAATTATACATAATAATTTACATAAAAAAAAGAAATAAAATATGATAATTTTACAACATAATGAGATCGTGTCTAAACAAAACAACCAAAATGTCAGATAATCATACCAGCACTAACTTTCGCGCAGCACACTTCACAGCATTCTTCGATACACTATACAGCTCCCATCATCGCCACGCATATTCGTGATTGTAGACGAAATCTATACAGTGTGGCGCTCGTGTAGAAGTGGCCTTGGTATGGAAAGTACTTATGAAAGGTACTCTCAAACTGATGTTTGGCACGACGAAATCAGTAACTCCTATTAGGTCAGGAACATCAGAAGGCCATTGATAAGATTTGCACCGAAGCATAGGGTCAAGTATTTTCTCCTACTAGCCCAGCAGGTTGCAGCCTGTATATTCATTACCCTTGTTGACGATTCATAGTATATTTCTACAACTATTCCGGTATCTCATGTGCCTGATGAATTTTTGTTTGTACCTTCTCAAGTTTTTTCCATTTTGATGGTTGTGAATCGGATCCCATACTACACACCCTTACTCCGCCAATCGATCTCTGGTATATTGAATAGTTTTGACCAGCGTCTCTCATCTCGTCTAAAGTCATTACTTGACCTCAGTATACTTCCAAGTATTTGGTTGGCCTTGGCTGAAATATTTGTGATATGATTCTCTCGAAGTCAACTTGCTGTCCACGTAGATACAGGGTCTGATCCCTTCAACTTGAGGTATAATGTCATTTATATTGTAATATTGATGATAGTTGGAAGACGTACCCTACAGAACTCAATAATCGCACCTTCTTTACACATTTTAGTTTTGAGTCTGTTTAGTTTACACCACTTCTCAGTTTATCAATGTCACTCTTGTAGAATATACATGTCCTCATTGTCCTTAATACATCTGAATAGTTTGGAGTCATCGGCGAAAAGTGGTATTTGAACTGCAATGGAGCCGTAATATCATTGACAAATACAGGAATAGGAATCGGTCAAGGTGTGCGAACCTTGTGGAACCTGAACGATACACAAAATTCCTTGGAAACGTGATCCGAGATCTTGACCCGTAGACGCCTCCCCTTCAAGGTATGAGCGAACCGGTTGAGAGAGATTTCCAGATGTATCCCTTATTTCACTCTGGCTTTAGTAACGGTACCTCGTGGTTAACCATATCAGAGGCTTTGCTGAAGTCCGTGTATAACAACATGGACATCGATCCCCTCCGACAGATGTTTCATATTATATTCTATATAAAACTAACAAATTTATTTGCCTGTTGATCTCCCTTTAATTGAAACCATGCTGTTGATTGATCAGAAATCGCTTCAAACCAAAATTCAAGACTTCCAAGTATCATTTTCTCAAAAAACTTAGGTAAAACGGACTGAATACACACTTGTCGATGGTTGCATGCGTCAGTTTGGACCTGACTTAAATATAGGAACCACGTATTTCCACGCATCCGGAAAGACTCCCCATCTCAATGACTTATCAAAGATGAACAGCAACGGCTCACACAATCCAACCGCGCCCTCTTTAGGAAGAAATTTGATTCCATCGGGCCAGGCCTTTAAGATGTGTCCAGAGACAGCAGACCCTTCAATAGTTCGTCAAAATTAATTTCAATTCCATTTAGATTTGCCTGTCCACTGTTGAGGTTATTCTTTATATCACCACGTTCTTGCTCCGACAGTGGATCCTGGGTCCCATAGATACTGCTGAAAAATTCCACAAATAAGTTGCACACCTCTTCCACTCCCTCAGCCTTATTATCATCCCATTCCATGGTTGACGGTATCCCATTATCGGAGCTTCTCTTCATCCTCAGAAACTTCCAAAAATATGTAGGGTCCTTATCAATCGCTGATTCAGCATTGCGAGTAAAGTCCTCATAGCTCTTGATACACAATTGTTTGCATTCTTTCCTTAATTCACTGAACTTTTGATAATCATTATAGCATCCTGTCTTTTTGTACCTAGCGTGTGCCGCTCTCTTGGTCTTGATCTTGTTGATTAAGTATTTATTAAACCAGCACGGATAATTGGAGTCTTTCTTAATAGAACGCGGAATAAACAAATTAATACCATCCTGAAGAATTTCGTAAAAGTACGAAACGATGTCGTCTATATTTTTAAGTTGGTACATTGGTATCCAGTTATGTTGCAAAAGAAAATTATTCAAAGCTCCATAATCTCCTTTTTTAACGTCTAGAAACTCCGTAGTCCTTGGCTTAATAAATTGATTCAACAAAATCTCGGTTCCGATGGTGGGATGGAATTTATCTTCCGGTACCAATGCTGGTAAGGTCCTAAGAGATAAGTCACAGTTTGTGAATGCGAGATCTAGATATTTACCATCAGTATTGTGTATTATGTTGATCTGAGATAAACCCAGCAAAGAGAATTCTCTCATAACTACCTCCGACTGGACCGACTCTCCAAAAAATTCATCTTCGCATCTCTTTATAGCAAATCGTGTCCAGGAAGGTTGTAATCCCCAATAATTATCATTTCTACATCCAAGTTATTTGTTAAGTAGTTTACGACGTCCTGCATATGCTTTCATACACCTCCAACTCACTGGCTGGGTGAGGATGCTTAAACGACACCGACGACTAGATCCTCTTGGTTCATTTTAATTTTCACGAATATTTGCTCAACATCCTGATTGGTTACCTTAAGAGGATCTGCCTGAATCGCCTTCTTGACAGCTATAAATACTCCTCCACCACGCTGCTTCTGATTCGTTATCACGTCTCTGTCTCTTCTAAATAACCTGAATGTACTATCAATGACCTCTCCATCTGGAATGCAATTATTTAACCATGATTCTGTAACACATATAATATTATTATCGCATGATGCTGCAGCAGTAAAAAATTGCTTTAATTTAGTACGTAGACCTCTGACATTTTGATATACTAGTGATAAGCTGTCTAGTTTAACCCTGTGCTTCGCCGAGCATGGCGAAAATGCTCCTTCTTTTCTATAACTGGATCACCAAATTTGTATCTGATGACCAGGTCTTTTCCCCTTCCTCTTCTCTCTTCCTCAGTTCTTTTTAACCGTTTTCAGTTTTTCTCTCTGCATGTAGGTTCGATCCGGTTTAAATCTAATAGTTTCATCTTGTAGTTTAGCACTCAAAACCTGCCTTGCTTTATCTTTGGACGGTAGATTAATTTTCACTGGTCTTATCTTGCCTTCTGACACCTTCCCTATTCTATTGACACGAATATCATCAAGTACAATGTCACCATCATCCTGGAATAGTTGCAAAGCCCTAACTTTATCGTCTGCCTGTCTTTCCAGCCCTAAGTCTTTGGTAGACTCTGGGATATTGAAGCCAATAACACACGTCTCTCGCCTTTTTCTATCTACACTCTCTCTAAGAAATTCATTGACATCCGGTTTGATCCTCTCCAGCTTCTTTACACGGTTCCCCAGATCTGTTAAAGTTTTACTGTTATTATCGCACTCTTTCTTGACATCAGCGTTGGATTCTTTCAGCAACTTAATATTTGATTTGATGTCCCTTATTTCTTGCTTGAACGGCTCCAGGTGCTTTAAAAACAGAGCCTCCATGCCCTTCATGATAGCTTTCATCGATGGTGGTTCCACGTCTTCGGTGTCCACTTCGTCCTCCTCTACCTCTTCCATATCCACAATACGAGTACTAACCTCCAAATCACAACTATTGCAATGTCATTTGGCAATCCCATATTTTTTAAAGTCCGACGCTAATTTATTAAAACCATTGTTATCTAACCCACTACACTTCTTATGAAACCATTTTTTACAAACACAACAGCTTAAACTACCCGAATTTTCCCTGATTTGCTTATCACATTTTATACACACGTGTTTACTTGGCGCCATCTCATCTTTTACAAACTAGTTTGTTGGATATTATTCGAGTTGTTATTTTTAGTGTTGTACTGAGTAAGGTGATTCCCCTGTAATTTGATGGTATTTGCCTATCTCCTTTTTTGAATAGCATAATTAGGGTACTTGTCCTCCATTCATTGGGTATTCTGCGTTCTTTTAATACTTTGTTGATCATCTTGGTAATTTCTGTTATTAATTTTTCACCTCCATACTTCAATAATTCGTTGGCTATTCCATCCGGGCCGGCTGCTTTTCTGTTTTTCAGTTTTGCTAGTACTTCTGCGATCTCATTTTTGTTCACACTAGTAGCTTCTTCTTGTATTCTAATCCTTGTGTTGTTAATCGCGTTTTCGTCTATGCTTGCATTGTGTAGTTCTTCAATATATACTTGATCCAGGTTTCTTTCTCTATGTGCTTACTCTCTAGCACAGTCTTTCCCAAAGTGGGCGATAACGCCCCCTTGTGGGCGCTGCAGGTCTCAAGGGGGGCATTCCTGTACATAATATACATATATAGGACACAATATTTAATTAATTCAATATGAAGTTAGAGTGGTTTTTAAATAAGTGAAAAAATGGGGGCGCTAAAAAAATATTTATTCTCAAAGTGGGCAGTAGACAAAATAAGTTTGGGAACCACTGCTCTAGCAGCTCTTTGAGTTCTTGTCTTTGTCGCCTAATTGTTTTCCATATGATTTTTTGGGCTCCATAAAAATCATGTTCTAGATTTTTCGAGAATATCCTAAAATGCTCGTTTTTTGTTGTTCTGACTAGTTCGTGTGTTTCGATGCGTTTCCTCTTGTATTTGCGGTATGATTGCATTGTCCTTTCCGTTCTATATTGCTGGTATGCAAGTCTTTTTTCTTTACATTTTTGTTTAATTTCGTCGGTAAACCAGGGCGTTCTCTTTCCAAAGGGGTTGTATGGTTTTACTTCCTTGCTTCCCAATGCTTCCTCTGCAGCTTGTGTGACATTGGTCTTTAGTTTATCCCATGCTTTGTCTACCTCATCCTCATCTGTTATGCTGTTGTTCAATATTTTTTGTTCTAGTCTATTTAGGTAAAGGTTTCTTGTTGTTTCATCTGACATTCCTTCCACTTTTATTTTTTTCTGTAGCTTAGTTTCTTTATTTGATTTCGTTTTTTTGATGGGATTAATTCTAGTTTTCGCCATAACTAAGTTGTGGTCGCTTCCAATATCTGCTGATGTTAAACTTGTTATGTCTAATATATCTGTTGGTGGTATTTCCCTGTTTGTGATGATATAGTCTATTGTTGACCTATATCCGCGTTCATTGTTGAAAGTATACTTATGTTGCTGCTTGTGGTTGTAAAATGTGTTATTTATTCTTAGCTCATTGATTGTGCATAAAGTTGTCAAAAGTTCCCCATTTTCATTTTCTACTTCTTCATTGAACCGTTGTTTAATGCCCGGTATTACTCTATTTCCAACTCTTGCATTTAGGTCTCCTAGGATTATAATAGCTTCGTTGTTGTTGATTTTGTCTAGCTCCTCTTGTAGTTTATCGTAGAAGTCTTACCTTATGGTTTGGCTTCTACAGTTCTCAGGAGCATACACATTGACTATATTTAATTTTGTTTTGTTGATTTCTATTCTAATTCTTACAATTCGTTCTGAAACATACGATATTCCTTTAATGCTGTCTACATACTTTTTGTGAATCATTATTCCAACACCTTCCTTTGCTCTCATGTTTTCCTTAACTCCACTGTATATTAATGGATATTCCCCAATAATCATCTGTCCTTTGCCTTTTCTTTTGGTTTCCTGAATCGCGCACATATCAATTTTATAGTCTTTAATTTCGTTTTCCAATTCTTGTTGTCGGTTACTGAGTGCCCTGATATTCCACGTTGCCAATCTTAGGTTATGTTGCTTTGTTATTCTTTGTTTCCGTTTTCTTGCCTTGTTCGTTATCGTTAGATCTGTCCCATTCCGAGGCTCTCCACTGGTACTTTGAGCACTTTAATCCTTTTTACCCAGGGCAGGTCGCTGGCCTCACCCTTGAACCTTCCTTCTTTACACGGGCTTAGGACCGTCAGCATTTCCTCTGGTCTACTCGATCCGTCCAGACTCCATGCAGGCGAAGTTTGATTGTGGAGCGATTCCGCAAATATCTCCGCTTTCTCAGCATCTGCGTGGGGCCCATTCGGCGGAATTTGCGTGCGATGCGGAACGCCGCTTTCGGGCTTTCTTCCGTTTCGGCGCAATGCGCCTCCTTACGTTCGCTCTATAAGTTGAGCGATCCGACTCTTGATCTCCTTGCACAGGATGTTGAGAGGGTGGCGCAGTTCGTTGGCTCGTGAGCGGTACCACCGCTTTCTGAGCCGGTTGCGGCGACGTATGAGCTCGTCGTCAGGAAGGCTGATGTGATCGGGCCGAATCATGCGTGTGACAGTTGCTTGGGTGACGAGTAGCGTGACTCGATTTGTGAGTGAAGCGATGGCGGTGTGCGACGCCGTCAGTGGACGAAATATTAGGGCGGGAAGGGGTGGATTTTTCCAACAGGAACTGGACCATGGTCCAATCGACTGTAAAACCTCTTGCCGGATATTCCGGGGCACCTTGCTGGTTTTCCATAATTACTGGCGGATGGTCAGAACCTATAGATCAGGTGGACCACGACAGAGCGCACGTTCGTTCTCGCCGTAACAAACAAGTCGAGGATGTCAGCGGGGCGACAGCGGGCGTTGGCGGGATGAGTGAGTCGGAAGAGTCGGGCGTAAACCGCGATGTTATGGCGCGAGGGTCGCGCTGTGAGTCGGCGACCGTTATAGTATTGCCGACGCAATTCCATGCCTTGTGTTTGGCGTTAAGATCGCGCCAACACATTATTCAGGGGCTCTGTTGGGAACGGGGAGAAAATTTCAGAGCTTGCGATCGATGTTTTGTTGCGGACGGTACGCTGCGTAGACGGCGTAGAGTGGAGGTCGCTGAGTTGGACGCCACGACAGTCACCGACTACCGGTGTCGGAGCCGATCTGGAGGAAGTTGATGCCTACGAACGAAATGTCGACACCGCCAGCGGTACAGAACCGGAGCTGTCTCGGCGGCGGACTGTAACAATTTCGAAGGGGAAAGTGAGTTAGCGGCTGACGGCCGTGTCTCAATGACGCACGCAATGTCGATTTTTGTTATCACACTCTAGGAAGAGCTCAATTCCGGGTATTGCGAACGGATACCGTTCACGCGTTCCATGCTTGACGATGCGTAGCGGTTTCCTAGCCATTAGCTGTCAGGAAGCGAAGAGAGGCTGTAAGAGAGGAAGAGAGAGAGAACCGGAGAGACGCCCTACTGCGTTGTGACTGCGGTGTTGGTTGGGTAGAGGCCACAAGCTGCGTGGAGGCCGCGCTGAAGAATTCACCGCTTTGCAGTAACATGTTGGTGAACATGGGCATTAGCTGCATTTGCCTGTAAGGGGCGTCGGTGATGTTTGCCGACGGGCACGGCGAGAAAGAAGAAGCGACGGCGAGGCGAAATGCTGCTGTTACAGCATAAGATGGCGCAGAGCTGTCCGGGCCCGCGCGACCGGGGTAACAGTTGAGGGGTGTGCAGTGTTGTATGCACGCGGCGAGTTGCGGGTCGAGGGGCGAAGCCTATGGGAATTTGTCCGCGTTGTTGATCGGCGGAGCGGACGGAGCGAGCGGAGTGGTGTCTTCCACACCGGCATGATGGCGACGCGCTGGGCAGCTGCGCGCGAAAGCAGGGTGCGCCCCCCCGCAGTTTGCGCACTGACGGTGGTCGCGGTTTTCAGCGTGTTCGCAACTGTTAGAGTAGTGCGAGCCGGCGCAGAAGCCGCAGACAAAAGGGCGCGAGCAGAAGCGAGCCGTGTGGCCGAACTTCACAGCGGCGGCGACATATCGAGCTGGGTTGTCGGGAAGCATTGCTCGGTCGGCATTCGAGCCCTCAGTCACGATTTATTGAAAATCTCGCAGTTGCTTGTCGCAGAGACGACGGTTTCGAAGCGCGCTTGCCACCGTCGTTTTGCGCGCATGCGGCAAGATGATGACATCGCGCACGCGCGTGATCTCGGCCTTGAGCTGCTCTTCGCTAAGCTCCTCACCGATGCAGCGATGTCGATCCCCGCTTTAGCGCTCGCGGCAGCAGAGTTGCTTGCGGAGGGCGCGGCACGGTAAGTTCGCGCGGCGACCGGAGCGGCGGCGGTCGTATTTCGTTGGGGGCGGCCAGCGGAGCCAGAAGGTGAAGGATAAAGGTTGCGAGCAGTGACTCCAGGTAAGTCCAGCGGGTGCCCAATAACAAGAGGCGGCGCTGGGGAAGGCATGCAACGTGCTGGGGACGGCGTAGCGCCCAGTGCAGCCGTCAGGTTACGGACTTCCGTAATCAGAGCACTAATTGCTGTTGGAGCTCGCAGATCAGTTGTTGCTGGCGTTGGATGGTGGCGTCACGCTCGTCAACAGCGGTGGACGGCGTGACCGGCGTGGCCGGCGAAGGGTTTGTGGCAACCATGGTGGAGCGGTTGCTGTGGCCGGTGCTGAAAGCGAGGGTGAGTCACCCGACGTGGTGGACGCGGTGAACAGCGGAGGAAGCGCGACCTGCGCAGCTGCGGCGCTGGCACGTGTGCGCGACTCGCTGTCACTGCCGGACGGACGGTGACGAAGTCCTGGAGCGTCGACGGTGGTAGGGGGGCGGCACTCGCCGACCGCTCTCACGCGTACACGTTGGCGGGACGGCTTCGGCTCACCCTCACGTGCCTTGGTTTTAAGAAATTTTGCGCACTTACCTTTTGCGCCGTGCGTGCTGGTGGTGGACGTCGTGGAGGCGTCGCTGTGGCCGGCGTCCGTGTCGCCGTCCATCGCGCCTGGGGGTGGGGTCCCTTCCGCTCGTTGACTGTGGAGGTTTGCTTTCCTTCGGCGCGCTTGCACTCGGTTCTGTCTCGCTTGCCTGCCTCGTTTTGTCCGGCGGTTGGACTAACGGTCTTTCGCGACGGTTAACGGTTTCCGCGCGCGGTGAAACACGTCTGTTCGCCTCAACGATTGAGAGCGAACTACTGCTGGAATTTTTTTTTGAAGCAAGGTGTGAAAAATCTGCATACAGACTGCCGACCGGATGGGAAGGTCGGCGTGTGGGGTTTAGGCCTCGCTGAGGGCGACGGTCCCGACCCACTAAACAACACACCTTGGAGAGTTTGCCCCGAAGGGCTTAAAACCCTGAACCAAAAGCGGAGGTGGCTCCCAAGGTATTGCTACCTAGAGGGAGCGAGTTTAGAAGTTTTGTTGTAGGAAAAGCTGGTGGATTATATGCGCAAGGGAGCTCATAATGCGGGTGGAAGAGTACAGTTAAATAGATTTACAGATTTACAGACAGTGTACATTAGAATAGTAGTGGCTTGTGTTGAGTTGGCTGCCTACGTTGGTAATACTAGGCAGCATGGGTGGCGGTAGGTGTCGTGCGTTTTCGGCCGGAGGTCGGCTAGGCGTGCGATGGCGGGGTTCGGGTGATGTTGCAACGTGTATTGCAAGTTCTCCGCTAGCCGGGCTGCGAATCCAAAAAGATCGGGCAGTCCGGTCTCGTAGAGAACCTGCGCGTTGTGCACGCACCAGTGGAAACCCACGCTGCGGCGGAGGAGGCGCATGAAAGTGCCTTGCAGGCTGGCCAGGCGTCGTGGTAGTGCGGATCCCCATATGGGAATGCCGTAGCACATGACGCTGCGAACGAAGGCGGTGAAAATTCGCAGTTTTGTGTTGCAACTGAGCCGAGCGCAGTTGAACATTGGCCGAAGTTGGGCGAAGATGGCACGGGCTTTCTGCCTAGCGTATTTGATGTGCCGGATCCACGATAACCGTCGGTCCAGGTAAACACCAAGGTATTTAACACATGGACTCCACGGTATGTGTTTCCGGTTAACGCATAGGCGCGGTGTTCTGTGGCTGAGCCTACGGGAAAACATTATAGCTTCGGACTTACTCTCATTTATGCGAAGGCCCCACTGCGAGTACCAATCCAGCAGCGTTGGAAGGTGCTCCTGGATAGGCTGTGCGGAAGTTGACAGATGCGGGCTAGAAGATATGAGAGCGATGTCGTCGGCGTAGAGGGCAATTTCGACTCTTGCCCGGGTCGGGATGTCCGCGCAGTACACATTAAAAAGGACAGGCGACAGTTTGGAGCCTTGCAGGTTCTCAGCACCGATCGACGAGTAGAAGGTCCTAAGAAAGACTCAACACAAGCGATTAGATACAGAGGTGGAAACACGCAATTTATAAACCAGTCCGTCGTGCCATACCCTGTCAGACGCCTGACGGACGTCGAGCAGAAGCTTATGGCGGTGTGGCGGCGTCGATTGAGGTTCTCCGCGATGTATTCGCTGACCCGGAGTAGTTGGTGGAGTGTGCCGTGCTCTTTCCTGAAGCCGCACTGGTCGGCTTGGATGATATTGTTCGCATCGATGTGTTCTTGCAGTCTGGCAAGAACAACACCCTCCGCCAGCTTTGACAGCGCAGACAACAGGCTGATAGGGCAGAGCGAGGCCTTTTCATATACGTAGGCGTCGGTCGCCTCGCCGCGGCGCTGGACTCGAGCGATCATCTTCGCGTAGCGCTCAGTCAGTCTTTTCCGTTTGCAAAACGCCTCCTCGAACTCTGTATCAAACTCGCTAAACGTGTTCATCTGGGTTGCGTTCAATGCATACCAGTGTCTAGCCTCGCTGATCGGGTGCGCGCCGTCTCCAGCATGTATGAGTCGGGATGGCGTGGAGCGTGGTGATCACGCAAGGTCTTCAACCGGATAAGATGCGTACGTTTCATAGTACGTCTGTGATGGTCGGCACGCAGACACCTGTTCGTAGCGGCTGTGATGACTTCATCGTAACGCCGCCGGTTCTTGGTGGATATCAGTTTAGCAGTTCGCTGTTAAACCTCGCCGGTGGGTGTCGTCAATGGTACTGTCGAGAATTTCTCAAAAACACTGCCCAGATCACGTGTGGTTGGGTAGGTCAAAGCCACTTCTTTTCGGCGATTATTGAGCGGATGCGCAGATAAATCAGGATTTCTTTCTGTTTGAAAAAAAATTGGTCTTACTGAAGCGCATGTGTTTGCGTCTATTCTTCACGGTCGGCTCCAATTTCTTGATCTTCGTTGTCTCTACGGGTATATTCCAATATTCAATTTATCCCACTTTTGTTAGAAATAACTCATGTGGTCTCTAATTCAAAATCTCTAATTTAGTTCTCTAATTTATTTCTCTAATTATACAAACTATATGTTTCACGATCTCAACTTCCCCCATTCTCTACTCGACTTCCCTCTGCCGCGTTCTCTATTCGACTCCCCTCTGCCGCGTTCTCTATTCGACTCCCCTCTGCCGCGTTCTCTACTCGACTCCCCCTGCCGCGTTCTCTACTCGACTCTAAGATTGTACTTTTTGTATTGTTGCCGCTGCCTTTCTTCTGAATTTCTCGCCTGTTTTAGAAGAATCTGGAAATTTCAGACATGAACGACCAATATCTTCTTTTCCATTATATTCAATTTAAATTAATTTACCTGTCGCATCCATTTGATCCGTCGATATTAGTTGCTACGTCGTAAACGACTGTAAGGCAAACCTCCCGTATCAATAGTTGTCATTTTGTGTAACTTTTGATTCCTTGTAAGTTTGCTGTTCAATATTGTGACGGCCAATATATATATATATATATATACGAGCTGACCCGACAGACGTTGTTTTGCCATATAAATTAATTCTAGTTTCTATGCAAGTATGTGGTATATGCGTGATCTTTTAATACTATGGCGTGAACAAGATTTTTTGTGAGTTCATCTTTAGCGAGCACAAACAAACTGGATGGTTTACTCACTCGAGAACATTTAAGCCACAAATAGACATCGTTTGGCCTTGAGATTTGTTGATTGTCATTGTAAATGCCAATCTATTGGGGAACTGAATTCGTTTGAATTGAATTGGCACATCTGTAGGTATGATAGGAATCCGTGGTTTTAATATATTTTTACCTTTGAACTTGCTATTAAAATGCTGGCTTCGATAACGTTTTTCATCAGTTTTTGAATGACTAATCGCGTACCGTTGCACAGCCGTGGCGGGTTTAAATTACGAAGCACAATAATTGGAGATCCAACCTTCAATTGCATATTATGCCTGACAAACCCGGTGAGTTCAAAAATTCTGTTGGAAAATTGACAACTTCCCTGGCATCGCAAATTGTATCAATAGATTTATATGATACCAAGTTCCCTGACAACAACTGCATTTTTTATGCTAAAATAGCTCTTTCTGCAAGCCACTCTTGATTTATGTACTGTGTGTGTGTACATCGGGAAATATTTGTTGAATGAGAGTATCTTGCGGATCAGCGATTGTGCAGAAATCGGTCGGTAATTTTACGTATCTATTTTCATCTGTAGCAACTTTCCCATCACTGATATCTAAGAGTTGTTTTGAGAATGTTTCAGCGGATGGATCTTGAAGCATTTGCATATTTAGCATATTTTCTTTCAGCTGTACTTTTTCAACATAACGCCACAATGGAGTTGATTTTAAGCATGCGTTAATCTTATCAGCATATGTTGAACATGGAATGACGGGAAGTGTTTGTCTGAAAGCACTAACAGAGTGCCGCCAAATAGATTGTCGTTGTTTTTAATATCTTTCAAAGTCCTATTCAACGCCTCAATTGAATTTATATATGTGTATATACATATATATTCTTGTATAACAATTATTTAATCCAATTAATTTATCAAAATCCTCCAACAATGGACATGTTTCTTCATGTCTCATAAATGAGTTCCACTTTTTGAAGTTCATGTTGTTTACTATTGACTTTTCACTTGCTTTGTGCTTTTTCCCATCGCTGGCTCTTGCTAGCCATAACTCTTGTTACATTGTGTAGACGTGTTTTCAAAGTTATGTCATCAAAAGTCATTGTTACATCTGGAAAGTAAGGCAAAATACATTCAGCAAGTAATGTCTCAGTGACCACTACATATAATCTCTTTTTCAATGTAAGAAGACCAAACAATCGTGCAGATATTTTCAATTCCCTTTCCTTAGGTCTTACCCCCCATTACCTCATTGTCATCTCCAAATCCATTGTGACATAGGTATATCTTCTTAAATTCTGATGGGTTATTGATGTCTTGTCTCAGCCATTTGCAAATTACAGATCTTTCATAGGAAGGTGAGATTATGACAATTATGACAATTCACAACTTACAATTCTTCTTCTTCTTCTTCTTCTTCTCTTATGTAGGCAATAGCCTGTTTTTCTTCATTGTATTACATCTGACCATCTTTTCCTAGGTCTTCCCAGCGACCTGCGCCCTTGTGGCGATTTATAAAGCGATGCTACTCGACTATTCTTGTGGTCTCCATCCTACTGATGTGATTGTTCCATTCTGACCTTCTGTGTTGTATCCACTCATTGATTTCCTTTACTTTGCACCTCTCTCTAATCTGCTTACTTGGTATTCTGTCCCTGAGAGTTGTACCTTCTATTGTTCTTAGCGTGCGCATTTCCGATGTCTCCATCAAGCTCTTGATTTTTGAGGTGTCTGCTCGTGTTTCCGAGGTGTATGTCATTATTGGCCTTATCACTGCTTTATATATTCTTCCGCGAACTTGTTTGGATATGTGCTTGTTCCGTAGTATGGGTCCTTTCAGGCATCCAGCAATTTTGTTTGCTTTTATTGTTTGTTGGAGTACTTCGTGATACAAGTCACCATAGCTAGTGGTGGGGATTCCCAAATATGTGAACTGTGACACCTGTTCTATGACTTTGCCTTCCAACTCTAGTTTGCACCTTGTTGGTTCTGGTGCAAGTACCATACATTTAGTTTTAGATGAAGATATCTTCATGGTAAATGTTCTAGCAGTTGTGTTCAAAACGTGTAGCATTCGTTGCAGGTCGTCTTCGTTGTGCGCGATAAGTACAGCATCGTCCGCAAAAGCACATGATATTTAGCTGATGTTGTTGCATTTTACTTATTACTCATGGATCTTACTCCCGCTATCATCTCATCCATGATCATATTGAATAGGAGAGGGCTTAAACTATCTCCCTGGCGAGTGCCACTCCCAGCTTTGATGGGCATTAGAGTCCGATTGTTAACTTTTGTTTCAAAGTGGTTGTGTGTACATATCTTCAACGGTCTTTATCACGTCTGGGGCTGATCTTTTGTGTAATACTTGAATTACATTCTCTGGTCATTACCCTGTCGAAGCTTTTCGAAGTCAACAAAACAAGTGTAAGCGGAACGGCCTGTTAAATTCAATTGCTTTTTCTTTCAGCTGTCGGATCACAAATACAGCGTCAGCGCATGACCTACCAGTTCGAAAGCCTTGTTGTTCTTCTGCTATTGACGTTTTTGCTAGTAAGTTATTGGTGATTATTTTAGTGAGTAGTTTGAGGGTAGTGCTCAGAAGAGTAATGCCGCGATAGTTGTTGGGGTCATTTCTTGCGCCTTTCTTAAACATTAGAATAAGGATGCTCACTTTCCATTCGGCTGGAATTTTCTGGTTCTTAAGAATCTTAGAGAATAGCTTGGTCAGTTCTTCTATCAATGCAGTTCCCCCATATTTTAGCAGCTCGTTAGGTATTTGGTCTCTCCCTGCTGATTTGCGGTTTTTTAGGTTTCGTAGGGCGTTGGTAACATCGTCCTGGTCAATGTTCGTAACTTCTATTGACCTTATATCTGGGATATTGCGGGTGTTATCGGTTGGCACTTCTGCGATATTCGAGGAATATAGTGTGCTTAGATATTTACTCCATGTGTCATCGTCAATCGCTTCTGCTTTGATAATTTCGTTTAGGTCTGATCTTTGACGCCTAATAAATTTCCAGATATCCTTTTGCAAACCGTAAAAATCGCTCTCCATTTGTTTTGAGTATGTTTCCCAGTAATTGTCCTTATGCCACCTAACTAGCAAGTTGGTCTCGTTGCGAATTCTCTTATATTTTCGGTAGGCTTGTGCTGTTCTTGTGTGTTTTGTAACTTCGCCCGCATGACGACACATGGCATGTGGCCAGTCCTAAGCCTGGATAAAGAAGGAAGGTTCCAAGACCCGGCTAGCAACCGATCTTGGGGAAAAACGAATTAATGCTCACAGAACCATTGCATTGCCTCGGAAAAGGACTGATAAACCGTTGACGACCCATGCAAAAATCCAAGGAAGTGAGGTTAGGAAAACAAAAACACGACGACGAAAACGGCAGAAGAATGTAAGATTTGCGACTTGGAACATAAAATCATTGAATAAGAGGGACCAAGAGCTAGAGAAAGAACTACGAGAGAGGAAAATTGACATCTGTGCCCTGCAACTTACAATTCAATAAATTAAATTGTTAAAACTTACTTAATTTTAATATTTTTTTGCATAAATTACTAATAAAATAAAATGTAAGTATAATGTAAATAATAACACAAATTGTACTCATTAACCTCAAACACGTGTTATAACTAACTAACATTAGTTCTTAATGTAATTTTGGAGTAATGTTAGCAGATAAGGTAGTTATAAGCTGCTTCTTGCGGAGGAGTGGTAACTTTATCTAAAAAATAAGAATACATATGAATAAAAATTGTAATATATAAAAAATTTATTATATTAAACTAGCGACCCACCCCAATTGAAAGCTGCATCAAAATCCGTTGCATAGTTTTAAAGATCTAAGCACTATAGGGACAGACAGATAGCGAAAGCGACTTTGTTTTATACTATGTATTGATATGAAAACTCGTGATAAAAACTATAAATGACGAAACTTACTTGCGTCAGATTTCATCTGTTGTAATTTTTTTTCTTTACTAATGTTCTCAATTGTTGAAAATTCTTCTGAGTGCATCGACTTAAGATGATTTTTCAAAGACGACGTGGTTCGGCCTTGCGAGAGTAACTTTTGTTGCATATTTTGCAATTAGCTTTCTCCTGGTCTTCTTTATTTGGTTCAAAATAATCCCATACAGTACTTTTGGTCGGTGGCGATATTGTTAAATGACTAATTGATAAAATATCAATAACGAGAATCACCCTGGAAAAATAACGGTCGTCATAAAACGATAATTTTTCCTACAATAAAATGTATTACCGGTGTAATATAATAAATTTATATATACATAATGCATAAAAAAACTAAGAATAATTAATAGTATCTAATATATACATATGCAAAAAAAACAACTAAGAACCAACTGGTAAAGCGGCTTCCGAAGATGCATGTGCGCACCACTGGTGTTCATCACGAATAAATTCGGCAAATAGTTTGAATTAACGCGATTAAGCCCACGACGATCCGAGCTAATTGTTTGTCCAACTAATGATTTATACTCACTAAAACAATCACTGCACACATGTAGGTTCTCATTTGGTATTATGAAGTATGAATGAATTTTATATTTACATAAAAGGTGGGTCCATTTCATCCTCATTGATGCAGTAATTGTCGTTGTCACCCTCGTTGTCGGCGTTGTCATTGCCATTGTCGTCGTCGTCCTCCTCTTCCTCCTCGTGGTCGTCGTTGCCGTGGCCCTCGTTGTCATCCCCATCATCCTCGTCGTTGTTGTCGCTATCGTCGTGGTGATGATGGCGGTTGAAATAAAAAACGAATCTCTTTCTTCTGCGATAAAATTACGAAAATAGTAGTCATTCCACACCACACCATCGTCATTCCACCATGCTGCTAACTCTTCTTCGCGAACTTCATCAACTCTATCCCATATTTCCGCCCAACGACTGTGCGAGATTTCCTATAATTTTTTTTTTTTTAATAATGGTATAAAATTATAGTAAGTAAATACACATACCTTTATTAATAACGATTTATCAAATTCAGCGGTATTTCGTCTATGTGAATTTTTTATGTTTTAAACTATTTTATTCGCTAACGCGGTTAATGAAAAGTTTCTAACCAGACATTTTCAAGTGTGCACCATTTTACGTTTTGTTGTAACACTGATTTGGGTTGCAGTTTCCTTTAAAATGTAACGTTTCTTTCTTTTTTTTTTTACTCTTAACTTAAAGCATGCATAATAATTCTGTGGGGTTACGTTTCAAATCAATATCACTTTTGGTTTCCTTTTAAAATGTAGCGTTTTTTCTTAATAAGCACGAACAATAATTCCTTAGTATAACTTCTTATCAATATCAGATTTGGTTTCATTCTAGGCTTATTATGGCAAAGGTCTAGTTTTAAGTTTATTGGCTAATGATTATTAGAACTTGTATGTTTAATTCCTTCTCGCAACTCTTTGTGATAGAACTTTGGGTTCATTATACGAAAAAAATATACATGGTTCAATGAAATTATGTAATATTTTATTTTATATTTATAATTTAATAAATATACTTATTTGAACGAACACCTGAAATTTGATAGATATATTTAAATTTGAGATACATTAATGTAATAAAGACAACGCAAAGTGGTGCAAGGAGCTACTTTCTGAATAATTTACAGCTATTTTCATTACCTTTGATTTAATTGTATCAACAGATATAATAATTGGTGCTCGCGCTGGTTTATTACACAACTCATATATAGAGTCATGTGGGGCAAGAGTGCGCAATTTTTTTTTTAATTTATCATAAAATTATAATTTCTGTATGAATTAAATTGTAACGGAATTTTTCATTCCAAGGCTTTATTGAATTAACAGTT